>NC_135819.1:51471741-51646036 GCF_964213995.1 Mustelus asterias
TTCTATAGATGCACCATAGAAAGCATCCGTTCCAGTTGCATCACAGCTTGGTATAGAAAAGAAAAGTACAGAACAGGAACAGGCCATTTTGTCCTCCAAGCCTGTGCTGATCATGATGCCCTAACTAAACTAAAAAAAAACCTTCTGCCCCATATCCCTCTATTTATGTACCCATTCCAGATGCCTCTTAAATGTTGTTAATGTGCCTACTTCCACCAGCTTCTCTGGCAGCGTGTTCCAGACACCCACCACCCTCTGCGTGAAAAACTTCCCCCACACATCTCCCTTAAACTTTCCCCCTCTCACCTTGAACCTTCTCCCCTTTGTAACTGACCCTGGAAAAAAGCCTCTCATTATCCACCCTGTCTATACCTTTCATCATGTTCATAATCAACATCTATAATGTTATTTCCTTTAATACCCACACCTGATCAATATTTAGCAACTGCTGCTTCTGGTGCACAGTGAAGTCTGACAGCACATACCAACCGACACAAGAACAGCTTCTTCCCTGCTGCCATCAGACTTTTGAATGGACCTTACCATATATTAAGCTGATCTTTCTCCACATCCTATCTGTAACCTGCACCATTATATTCCTGCACCTAATCTTTTCCTCCCCTCAATGTACTATCTATCAACAGTATGTTTTGTCTGTAACAGCTCGCAAGAAACAATACTTTTCACCGTATCCCAATACATGTGACAATAATAATCAATTCAAATCAATCCAATGCCTGACCTGGGATGACTCATGCTGACATGTAAACCCCAGTTTAACTGAGGATCAGAATCAAGTGGATGGAGTTTTCACTCTATGCCACATCGGTATACCCCTCCGGGTAGCGTTCTGCCCAAGGGAAACACCTTGTTGGCTGAGGGGAGACCAAAAAGAATATTCCCTCAAAGTCATATAAGTTGCAGGAGGGGAAACCTTGGACGGAGCAAGTCCCAAACTTTCTATGGAGTTCAAAAAACTGGTGGTACTTTCAACCCTAGTTTTTTTTTTAAAAGTTAAAAGGCTTGTTTCTTTGGGTCTCTTCTCAGCCCTTTCCCACTGGGTTTACCTGATGGGACAAAGGTCCATTGTTAAAATAGTCAGTTTCCAATGATGCAAATCTGGGCCCAACCTGCATATCCCCACTGGTTTCTGACAAGCCTCCTTCTCATCCCCTCAAAAGAGCAGGTTAAATCGAAGGATGAGGGAACAGAACAGGACTTTGACAGCAAAGAGCTGTGTTTTAGCTGCCCACCCACATCGTTTGTATTTCCATTTCTTCCTGTACATCTCCCCCTGGAATTGGGTCTCTAGTAAACCTTGAAAGGAATATTTATCAAAGAATAACACATGAATCATTTGAAAATTTACCATTTCTGCCTTGTGTTACAAGCCTCAGTTCAGCTTGCCAGATTGTCTTACAATCAATCATCTCAGATTACATTAACATTTATACTACCAACCCCAGCTTCACATGAAATGATACGCACAAGTTACTGAACCTTCTCTTGCCAAATCATATAAGGAGTCAGATCATACCATCATTAACTAGTATTCCTGCCAGCCTTATCGAAAGTAACAGAATCTCAGACATTAAGGGCCTGAGTCTCCCGTTTGGGGCTAAGTGTCCACACTGGTAGGAAGACACCAGTGTGGACACTTGGCAAGCTCTTTCACGTGAGATTCGCCCACCTGAAATATGCTAATGATCTCATTTCGAACAACCTGCCGGCTAGCCCCACTGTTCCAAGACTGGGACGCCATTTGTAAAGGACCCCCCAATCTCTGAGCTCAGAGCCAGGCCCCCCTCCCCACAAAGAACGAAACAATGGCTCCCCCACTGACCAGGGCAGTACCATCAACACCATTCCAGAAAGGGGCATCCTCCCCTCACCCAAAAATAATGGGTAACGCTCCCCATTACACCACGAAGGCATGAGGATAACCCAACCCAACATCCTCCCTGCCACTCAGCACCCTCCCCTCAGCTCCCCTCCCCCATCAGAACCCTCCCATCAGCCCCCCCCACCCCCCCCAACCTCCCCCCCCCACCACCCCCCCCTGACCTCCCCCCCCCCACCACCCCCCCGACCTCCCCCCCCACCACCCCCCCCGACCTCCCCCCCCCGACCACCCCCCCCACCACCCCCCCCCCACCACCCCCCCCCCACCACCCCCCCGACCTCCCCCCCCACCACCCCCCCCACCCCACACCACCCCCCCCGACCTCCCCCCCACACCACCCCCCCCCCCCCCACCACCCCCCCCCCCCCACACCACCCCCCCCCCCCCCCCCACCCCCCCCCCCCCCCCCCCCACACACAGATTTCTTCAAAACAATTGTGGTTTGTAAAAGAGGAAATGAAACCACAGGCTGTCAATCAGGCTTAGACTTTGTAGTCAGGATTAATGGGGTACTTGAGGTGCATTCAACTGTGAAGGGAACTGAAAATAAACACAGGTGGCTGGAGGATGATAGAAATCCATTGAGCTGTCAAGGAAAATCTTTTACAAGGCACTACACATTGGATTTGTTAGCGATCAAAGGGTTACATTGGAATGGAGAGAGTTTCAGAGAGTTCAACAGGCTAGGAAACCTCAGGAACCTTAAATCAAAGCTGTGTGCATACATTTGGGCTGAGTGAACAGCTGTGCAGACTGAAATCCTATCCCACTCCCCTGCAGGTAAAATTGACACCTCCTCTCTGTCAGAGGCCTTCAGAGGGGTCTGCTCACACCTGCAGTTCTGACAGGGAGAAAGGAAAATCTCCGCTGCAGAATGGAGTGCTGCAGTGATTTAAAATCCTGCTTAGTGACTGGGGGGGCATGGGGATTAAAGTGACCTGGCCATTTCAGAATTTTCACGGCCGACAGGCAGGAAAGCAGATATTGATCACAGGGCTGCTTGAAATCACCATGCCAGCGGTGTTCTTCAGGTCTGCCAGGGTATAAAAGTTGGAGTGTTATGGTAAGATTATATAAGGCATTGGTGAGGCCGAATTTGGAGTATTGTGTACAGTTTTGGTCACCTAGTTACAGGAAGGATGTAAATAAGATTGAAAGAGTGCAGAGAAGGTTCACAAGGATGTTGCCGGGACTTGAGAAGCTGAGTTACAGAGAGAGATTGAATAGGTTGGGACTTTATTCCCTGGAGCGTTGAAGATTGAGGGGAGATTTGATAGAGGTGTATAAGATTTTGATGGGTATAGATAGAGTGAATGCAAGCAGGCTTTTTCCGCTGAGGCTAGGGGAGAAAAAAACCAGAGGGCATGGGTTAAGGGTGAAAGGAGAAAAGTTTAAAGGGAATATTAGGGGGGGCTTCTTCACGCAGAGAGTGGTGGGAGTGTGGAATGAGCTGCCGGATAAAGTGGTAAATGCGGGGTCACTTTTAACATTTAAGAAAAACTTGGACGGGTTCATGGATGAGAGGGGTGTGGAGGGATATGGTCCAAGTGCAGGTCAGTGGGACTAGGCAAAAAATGGTTCGGCACAGACAAGAAGGGCCAAAAGGCCTGTTTCTGAGCTGTAATTTTCCATGGTTCTATGGTTCTAGGGATAGAAGGGGCAATCCAGCCATGGCATCTCCATCCTGGTGGAGAGTGGTGAGGTCAACTCCTTCCCCTCAGCCGAAGTCCACCCAAGCCCCAGGACCCCTGAGGGATCCTTCCTGTGCAATCCGGCAGCAGCAGTGGGACAAATGGCCACTGGACTGAGCTCCTCAAGTCCCCTCGGGGCCCAAAGCGCCAGGCCAACATGTCAGTAGCAGAGTGCCAGGGGCACTGCACCATTGGAACTGCCAAGGCATATGGCCTGAAGGAAGGCTCAGTGGGGTCGGAGGGGGAAGGGGGCTGGAATGGAGAGAATGGTCTGAGGGGGAAGAGGGGCTGAGGGGGGCTGGGTCACTCTCATGCCTGCTTGGTGTGGGGGGAGGGGACCCTTGGTTTGAGTGGTGGGGGCAGGGGGGAGGGGAATATTCTTTATTGAGGTGCTGGTGGTGCTCCCCTGGATCCTCGAGATCCAGCACGCCATGTCCCAGCTTGTGGGTAATAATTGTAAAGCCCGCGCGGCTGTTGGGCCAGATGAATCATAGAAATCATAGAAACCCTACAGTACAGAAAGAGGCCATTCGGCCCATCAAGTCTGCACCGACCACAATCCCACCCAGGCCCTACCCCCATATCTCTACATATTTTACCAACTAATCCCTCTAACCTACGCATCTCAGGACACCAAGGGGCAATTTTAGCATGGCCAATCAACCTAACCCGCACATCGTTGGACTGTGGGAGGAAACCGGAGCACCCGGAGGAAACCCACGCAGACACGAGGAGAACGTGCAAACTCCACACAGATAGTGACCTAAGCCGGGAATCGAACCCAGGTCCCTGGAGCTGTGAAGTAGCAGTACTAACCACTGTGCTACCGTGCCACCCCTAATGGTGTGGAGGCTGGTGGGAGGCTGGTGAATTGGCTGCCAAACCCACTGATGACATTCCAATTGGTGGGTTTGCATAATTATTGGGGCCGGTGGGGTGGGTCGGGTGAATCCAGGGATCCCTCACGCCCGTCGGGAATCCCAATCTTTGGCCGACGCCCCATTCACCAGGGCATCGGGATTCCCACCAGCCATCTGAGGAAGTTGGAGAATCATCCCCCATATCCCTCCACACCCCTCTATCCTCGACTGCTCAGGGAGACGAGAGATGAAATTGCTGGGCCTCTGACGGAAATCTTTGTCGCTTCTTTGGACACGGGCGAGGTCCCTGAGGATGGGAGGATAGCAAATGTGGTCCCGTTGTTTAAGAAGGGTAGCAGGGATAACCCAGGAAATTATAGGCCGGTGAGCTTGACGTCCGTGGTAGGGAAGTTGTTGGAGAGGATTCTTAGAGACAGGATGTATGTGCATTTAGAACGGAACAATCTCATTAGTGACAGACAGCATGGTTTTGTAAGAGGGAGGTCGTGCCTTACAAATTTGGTGGAGTTTTTTGAGGAAGTGACAAAAACGGTTGATGAAGGAAGGGCCGTGGATGTCGTCTATATGGATTTCAGTAAGGCATTTGACAAAGTCCGACATGGCAGGTTGGTTAAGAAGGTTAAGGCTCATGGGATACAAGGAGAAGTGGCTAGATGGGTGGAGAACTGGCTTGGCCATAGGAGACAGAGGGTAGTGGTCGAAGGGTCTTTTTCCGGCTGGAGGTCTGTGACCAGTGGTGTTCCGCAGGGCTCTGTACTGGGACCTCTGCTATTTGTGATATATATAAATGATTTGGAAGAAGGTGTAACTGGTGTAATCAGCAAGTTTGCGGATGACATGAAGATGGCTGGAATTGCGGATAGCGAAGAGCATTGTCGGGCAATACAGCAGGATATAGATAGGCTGGAAAATTGGGCGGAGAGGTGGCAGATGGAGTTTAATCCGGATAAATGCGAAGTGATGCATTTTGGAAGAAATAATGTAGGGAGGAGTTATACAATAAATGGCAGAGTCATTAGGAGTATAGAAACACAGAGGGACCTAGGTGTGCAAGTCCACAAATCCTTGAAGGTGGCGACACAGGTGGAGAAGGTGGTGAAGAAGGCATATGGTATGCTTGCCTTTATAGGATGGGGTATAGAGTATAAAAGCTGGAGTCTGATGATGCAGCTGTATAGAACGCTGGTTCGGCCACATTTGGAGTACTGCGTCCAGTTCTGGTCGCCGCACTACCAGAAGGACGTGGAGGCGTTAGAGAGAGTGCAGAGAAGGTTTACCAGGATGTTGCCTGGTATGGAGGGTCTTAGCTATGAGGAGAGATTGGGTAGACTGGGGTTGTTCTCCTTGGAAAGACGGAGAATGAGGGGAGATCTAATAGAGGTATACAAGATTATGAAGGGTATAGATAGGGTGAACAGTGGGAAGCTTTTTCCCAGGTCGGAGGTGACGATCACGAGGGGTCACGGGCTCAAGCTGAGAGGGGCGAAGTATAACTCAGACATCAGAGGGACGTTTTTTACACAGAGGGTGGTGGGGGCCTGGAATGCGCTGCCAAGTAGGGTGGTGGAGGCATGCACGCTGACATCGTTTAAGACTTACCTGGATAGTCACATGAGCAGCCTGGGAATGGAGGGATACAAACGATTGGTCTAGTTGGACCAAGGAGCGGCACAGACTTGGAGGGCCGAAGGGCCTGTTTCCTGTGCTGTACTGTTCTTTGTTCTTTGTTCTTTGTCTTCAATCCTTCAGCAAAGGTGATTAACTGATGAATGAGTAATGAGTAATGGAGGTTACAAAGGCAGTTCAGCTATGTCACGGTAATTTGTCATTCGCCGGCTTTGCCGAGTATAAGTTGATTTTTAAACCCATTGTCTGAGATTAATCATAAATTAATGTTACCAATTAATATCAAACTCCTTATCGAGCTGGCAAGTGAACTGCATCAGATACAAGCTGCACTGGAGACATTAAAGTTTCTTATTGATATGTTCATTTTCTTTTTGCAATGATTCCAGGAACCTGAAGGATCTTGTCCTTTTGAGTTGACATGCTGGAGTTTGTTGTCTTCTTTTCCACTGGGGCGATGATGTTTGTCTCTTCAGATTGAAAATTAAGAAATTCAATTTTTCGATGTGAAGCTTGTTCCCTCCTGGATTCTCTGCTCCTGACTAACTCTTCCTCACATGGTGGCAGGTGGCCAGCTGGCTCAATGTGCACTTTTTCTCAATTAAACATTTCCGATGTCTTAGTGACTTGCTAAGTGCCTGCCTACATCTGGCTGGTACTCAATTGACTTGCAAGGTGGGATTTTCTGGCCGTGTTCGCCCCAAGGTCAACGGACCTTTGCATGGTTTGTGTTCCGTCCGCTACGATTCCGGTGGTGGGCGGGATGGGAAAATTCTGCCCATAACCTTTCTCTCTCCTTTCCTTTTGCATGAGAGCTAACCCTTGCCAAATCAAATCAACTCAAATGTTTTTTGATTTGATTTATTGTCACATGTATTTACAGTGAAAACATTGTTTCTTGCATGCTATACAGACAAAGCATACTGTTCATGGAGAAGGAAAGGAGAGAGTGCAGAATGTCGTGTTACAGTCATAGCTAGGGTGTAGCGAAAGATCAACTTAAGTGCGAGGTAGGTCCATTCAAAAGTCTGATGACAGCAGGGAACACACTATTCTTGAGTCGGTTGGTCTGTGACCTCAGACTTTTGTATATTTTTCCCGATGGAAGGAGGTGGATCAGAGTACTCCAGGGTGCATGAGGTCCTTAATTACGTTGGCTGTTTTTCCGAGGCAGCGAGAAGTGTCAATGGAAGGGAGGCTTGTTTGAGTAATGGACTGGGTTTCCATTCATGACCCTTGGTGGTTTCTTGCGGCCTTGGGAAGAGCAGGAGCCATACCAAGCTGTGATACAACCAGAAAGTGTCTGTCCCCACTGGGGCTTAAACATCCTGCTATCTGTTTCTCTCCCCAGCTACTGGCAGTCCTCTTGAGTTCTTCCAGTGTTTTCTGCTTTTATTTCAGATTTCCAACATCAGCAGTATTTTTTCTACAAATAAGGAGAGTCTGGTTTATTTTTATGACTTTTCTTGTTCTGATGGAGGATTATGCTGAGTGAATAAGTCTGCATTGTACCTAAAAACGTGAAGAATGTAAAGTTTTCTCTGTGTGCTCATGTATATTCTTTTCTCCCACCCCACCCAGGATTATAAAATAAAGGAGATGCTATTACAAGTATATTTGACTAATTCATTTATGAATCATTCTTAAACAATTACTTGTGTTATTTATATTTCTGTGCAGTGCGCTCACTTTCAGGGACAACATAAGGTTCTTTTTATTATGAACAATATCCTCAGGGAGAATTATTGACTCTTGGTGGTACAGAACTTTGGTATTGCTGAAAAAGGATGTGGAGATGCCGGTTTTGGACTGGGGAGGGCACAGTAAGAAGTCTCACAACACCAGGTTAAAGTCCAACAGGTTTATTTGGAATCAAGAGTTTTCGGAGCACTGATGAAGGAGCAGCGTTTCAAAAGCCCATGATTCCAAATAAATCTGTTGAACTTTAACATTGTGTTGTGAAACTTCTTACCTTGCTGAAAAAGGAGACAAGGGATAATATTTTCTGCTCCTACCAAAGGTGATCCCTCACAGTGGGATGGGCAAAGCACGCAAAAAATCGTAGATATCAGTGAGACTGGAAGATCCCATCGGTGGCGAATGGTGAGCTACTTCCGCCACTGGGAAAAAGGTCATGGGGAGAAGAGGATGGTGGTGATGGAAATCTCACTGATGGTGTTGAAAATTTTTGTCTTGCACTGATTAGGACAGATGCAAGAATGCCATATTTCAAAGGGGACAACAATTTATACTGCATGAGAACAGGGAATTGCACAAGGGAGCTCTTATCCTCCATGCGTTCACTTATTTGAAAAGGTGCATATTCCTTTTGCCTAAAGTTGACAGGCCCCCACATATGAATGTATGTAGCTCCAAGCAAGTATAACTGTGCTACATTGCAAGCCAGTGAGAATGTTAAATTGGTTGTTCGTTAATTCTTAGCACACTCAGGATTGTTCAGCAGCATGTGGTGCCCTGTCATAGAATCACATCTAATGTTAGACATTACTGTTCTGATTTTTGTGAGCATGGGTTGGTAGAATCGAGCCAGTACTCTGCCTATTGTGACTAACCAAAGAGACATGCTGTTTAGTTTTGATAAACAGAAGTATGGATGTCAATAGACTCCCAGGAGCATTCTTCAAGGCAATGTCTTGACCAATTAGAGCCAAACAGTCAGCCAATCATCACCCCTTTATGCAGTTTAAATTGTTGTTTCCATTTGCTTCTGAACTCCACGACTCCTGCGCTCCCGCTCTCGATTTGCACGCCTTGCCCATGATTGGCCGGATGCATCATGTGGTCCCCAACAGCTCACCCCTTAAAGGGGCATGCTACCACATCTTTGGAATTTGGCATTCTTACATTTTTCCTGATGAGTGCAAGATGAAAAGCTTTGACAGTATATGTCTCTTTTTCATCAATACTCACAGATTCATTCCTCCAGGAAGAAATTGTCCTTTCATTAAGTTTCCACTAGTAAGAAGGAAAAATATACAGAGCTTAATGGGTGTGAGAACATCGCTTCCTTTAAATGAATACTTCCTTTAACAATGAACAATTAATATGTATTTGTGGTGCAATAGACAGGTTGCCTTTGCTATATTTGTTAGATAAATTCTTTTAATTTAAAAAAAATGAGATGTCCCATGCCATAAAATCCAAAATACATTAAGGAAAGTTTGTCCAAGAAAGCCCATTTAGTTATTTTATATGATTACCTGCAACCAAAAAGTATCCTTAATGAATCTCATCAATTCAAACTCCAATAGTACAAACCTCTCGGAACAAGATGACATTCAAAATGTGAAGCCTGCAGAGTTCTATCCTTGAGTTTGCCTTGTAAATTAGATGACACTGTAAATAATTAACAGCCTTAATTTAAAGATGCACAGATACATTTGATCTATTTGATGAACTGAAAATTGCTCTGCACAAATACAATCTGGGTACAATGGACATTCCTTATTCTATCCAAGTTCCCAATTATTGCTGCAGGCCCAGTTAGAGGGAGAGATGGGCATGCCTGAGGTAGGTCAGTGATCAAGAGGGCACTTGAACATGTGGAGGTGCCCTCAGAATTTTAAAATGAAATTTCAGACAAGTCAAACAAGCAAGGCCCTTGGCCTGGAAAGGAAAACCCTTGTTGTGCCTTTCCTGCCCACAACCCACTCTTTGAGGAACAGAGCCTTAACTAGCATGGATGGCAATCCACACCACAGTACAGGAGCTGCCTCCATTAATCTGGCCGCCTCTGCACATGGTGGGAGGCTGCTCAAACACAGGAAACATGGCAGCCGACACAATAAATCACCCCCAATTGGGGTCTTGAGCATGCAAATTACTTGCCCACCACCCAATCCATCTCCTTGCCCAACGCTAGGAATCTTGTCCGATAGGGAGTTATCCTGATGTGGCTCCCGTCTATTTTCCCAGCTCTCCCCCTTACCCCCCCACCCCAACTCCCCAGGACTAGGAAAGTCCTGCCCATTACAGTAATACATTCATTTGTGTGGTCAAGTTAAATTGTTCCCTGATAATCTGTGAAGGATTTTGAAGCAAGAAAAAATAAACTTTCTTCATATTTTCCTATTTTAAAATGTGTGCAAAACTGCATCTGTAAAAGATTTTTTCAAAAGATGAATGAGATAAAAGTTTATTATTTGTTCCAGGTGTAAGATCAATGCTCACCGGGCAGGAACATTCAGTATTCAGCATGTACTTGCTGTTCTGCTTATGACCTTTCTCAACTGATCAATAAAGCTGTCAACCAGTCAGCTTCACAATCTACAGTCTTTGATCCTGGAAGAAGTCATCTTATTCTGCTAGTATCAATATGGTATTGGGGCTTCCAGAATCATATTGATCTCTTTTACATTGTGGACATGGTTTACTTAGGTTACATCCCAGGATTCGTAACTAATAGCCAGAGAAATATGCATATTGTGGCCCAAATAATGATATATAGGTCGGAATTCTCTGGCCGTTCATGCCGGTGGGATTCTCTGGTCTGGCTGCAGTGAACGGAGATTTGGCTGAGCGCGAAATTCGCCATCCTCACTTTGAGCGGGTCATCCAGACTCGAAAGATTGGCTCTATTCTCTCTCCACAGATGCTGTCAGAGCTGCTGAGATTTTCCAGTCTTTTCTGTTTTTGCTTCAAGGTCACCATAAATTGGACAATTACATATTTACCGAAGTACCTGAATTCTATGTCAAAATGTGTCAAAAAGAATACTGCATTATAGTGATTGGTTCTATTTCGAGTCAGCCATCTTATTTTGAAGCAGACAATAGAGTTTATGTAAGGACAATAATTTGGACTTTTTAGTGTGCAATGCACATCAGTGAATTGGCAGCCCATTTTGAATCTCGTGAGGCCGACTTGAATCTGTTCAGTTTCTAACTAGGGTTAAGTTAAATTGATGCTGCTTTGCCCCGCAACTGAGGTCATACAGTCATATATAGAGTGATAGAGGTTTACAGCATGGAAACAGGCCCTTTGGCCCAACTTGTCCATGCCGCCCAGTTTTTACCATTAAGCTAGCCTCAATTGCCAGCATTTGGCACATATCCTTCGATACATGTAACTGTCTAAATTATTTTTAAAACACAAAATTGAACCCGCCTCTACTACTACCTCTGGCAGCTCATTCCAGATACTCACCACCCTCTGTGTGAAGAAATTGCTCCTCTGGACCCTTTTGTATCCTCTCCCCTCTCACCTTAAACCCATGCCCTCTAGTTTTAGACTCCCCTAACTTTGGGAAAAGATGTTGACTATCTTCCTTCTTTTTCTGTGATCCTGAGAATCTGAGTTGTATTTATGCAACTTTCATTACCTCAGAACATCGCAAAGTGCTTCCAGGACAATTTTTAAGACAGAGTTGCTGTAGTTTAAGTTTATTTTATCAGTGTCACAAGTAGGTTTTAATTAACACTGCAACGAAGTTACTGTGAAAATCCCCTAGTCGCCACACTCCGGCGCCTGTTCGGGTACACTGAGGGAGAATTTAGCATGGCCAATGCACCTAAACAGCATGTCTTTCGGACTGTGGGAGCAAACTGGAGCACCCATATGAAACCCACACAGACACATGGAGAACGTGCAAACACTGCACAGGCAGTGACCCAAGCTGGGAACCGAACCCCGATCCCTGGCACTGTGAGGCAACAGCGCTAACTACTGTGCCATCGTGCCACCCTGTCATAATGTAGGGAAACAACACAGCAGAGTTGCCCACAGATGCCAATCTGATGAGGCCTGGATAATCAGTTCCAATGGTGTTTGTTAAGGGATAAAGGTTATCAAGAGTTTTTTCAAGTTCTGACATCCTGAACTTATTAAAACTGCATATGTTAAACTTCTCTCCGCTTGATCCATGATGCAAGCTAACCTGACCAATTTCAACAGATATGGATTGGGAAATGCTGGTTTGCTCCTAAATTCCTGGATTACAGACGGTAGAATCAGCCATCATTTACTTTCCCATCTAGTCATTTTTGGAAATATCTGTCTGTGGGCATCTGATGGGGATAGATCAGGTCAATAATGATCACCTCCTGCACCACAGTAACTGTTGATACTTTGGATATTTATCCCTCAACATGATGCGATAGCCATGATGTGGAGATGCCGGCGTTGGACTGGGTAGGCACAGTAAGAAGTCTCACAACACCAGGTTAAAGTCCAACAGGTTTATTTGGTAGCACGAGCTTTCGGAGCACTGCCCCTTCATCAGGTGAGTCACCTGATGAAGGAGCAGCATTCCAAAAGCCTGCTACTTGTGCCACTAATAAATAATTTATTTTAAAAAACCTGTCCGTTATATAAAACAGTTTCCTATAGGTAATGCAACTAGATATGAATGATTTAAGCACCATTAAAGTTTCCGGCTATCAAGTCTGTTTCTGCTTACTATGTTTGGCACACTGATAAAATGGAGGTATATAAATAGCAGGTCAGGCCAGGTTGGCACAATCAAGCTCATGTATATGTATGTATTTCACTGGCTTCACTTCTTTCACTCTGCATCAGTGGCAGTGCTACACCATTTGTAGATTCTTGGCTTTTCAAGTTATCTTTTTCTTTTGTTAAAACTGATTGTACAGTTGACTGCTTTTCATTTTCTATTGGTTTAAAAATTGACTGTTCTCAGCATTCTTTCTAATCAATAGAAAGTAGGTTGGATCAAAGACGGATAAGCAATGTTCCATGCAGGCAATTTAGTATGAATCTGATTTCACCCATTTCATAAAGATCCAAGCAGTCAAGGCAGCCAATGTTTCCTATTACTCTGCTGCTCAGCTACTGTTAGTATTGGTTTGTCATGTGCAGTATAAAGAGAGCAATAAATAGGATGCGCACATTAACAACATTTGGCTGTTGTACAACAACGGGAAAAATCAATGTAAAATGTTCATTTGTTCTCATCAATGTTCTGGTGGATAGCAGGCAGTATGGTACAAAGAAATAAATAAAACTGGAAGAGATGTGTTCTGCTTGCCCTCCTTGTATTAATGAATCAAGGGTCTCTATCCTTTCCACTAGAATTGCTCTGGGCACTTAATTTGAATTGTCCACTAAATGATTCTCTTCATTTGGGTGTCAAGGAATCACAATCAAACTTTATTAACTATTGTAAAATCTCAAATGAGGATTTAACCTAATAATGTCCAAGTGTAGTGGGGCACAGTGCTGATACAAAGCCATATTTCCTGGTACTTAATTCAGCTTTGAAGTGATCATTATAGAATTGATGTGAGATCCCGAATTGAAATTATTAGAAAATTCCTATGCCCAGACTTTGTGAATGAGTCTTCAGAATTTGATACAACTTAGTAGCATCAAAGATACAGTCAAGAGATTTTTGACTTTTTTTTGGTAAATTACGCTGTAAAATTTAAAAATATGTAACATTGAAGAGAGAGATTGTCAAATAGCAGCTAAAAAACCAAACCATTATTTCGATTTATTACTGCACCATTGTTGCATGTACTCTGGGATTAAACCTGGCAAATCACATAGCGCCATTTTTTTGTGTTGATTACTGGTGATTTAGAGATGCCATCACGATGTCAGTCAGTTGTCAGTTTTGTCAGTAAATCACAAATCTTTAGAACCTAGCATTAACCCAGGTAGGTACAAGGTTGACCACTCCTCGATTATTGCATTAAACTAGGTTCATCTCTTTTTCTCTGTTCGTGAGGTTTTGCATGATAAAAATATTATACCAATGTCTTACTGTAAAATGTGCCTCTTGAAGCATTCCTGTCACATGCTACTCATCTTAATGCAATAAAAATGACTTAAATCGATACTTTTTATTACTTAAATTTAACTTACCTATTACTTGCAAAGAAAAAATCTAGCCGCATATACATTTTAATGCATATGGGTGTATTGTGTAAATAAAAGAATCATGAACCCGAATTTTACATTATTAAATGCCTCGAGTGTCATCAAAATATCTATGATTTGGAGATGCCGGCATTGGACTGGGGTGGGTACATTAAGAAGTCTCACAACATCACTTTAACCTTGTGTCGTGAGACTTTTTACTGTATCAAAATATCTACCTGCTAATAAATAAGCGAATTGGACAATTCTTTCCAAAAAATAATATATTCCTTTAAAAAGTTAGATTGAAAAGTTATGCTCTAAACTCAACCATCTGGAGGATTGGTTTAATATGTGGCTTAATATTATAAAATGAGTGAATAGAGTTTAATAGATCCAGTGGCTATAGAAGCTTGTCGATCTTTTTAATGTCATAATGTTGGGGGAATATGGGATCTGGTTTTATGATGTGTACACATTTCTGCATTCATTGTTCAAAGAGATTGGCCCTTAAAGGAACAGCCATCAGTCAATCATCTTGACCTTCAACTATATTAAACAAATTCCAGTGATGCGTTTTTGCGACCATATACTTCTAAATTAGTTGTGATCTGTCTCAACTCACAAATTTAAACAAAGTAAGAGTTTCTTTATTAGCTTTCTTGGATGAAATTTCTCTTCCTGACCTGAGCAGGAAATTTAAATCCGCTTCCGAACTCAGGTTTGTGGATTGGTATTTAGGACCTGATGAGATCATTGGAGCCTGATCTGCAAACTACCCGACCAGTTTCTGCCAGCTGTCTGTAGCATCAGGAGCAGTGCCTCAGTGAGTATATTTCTGATCCGTTCTATCAAATAATCTTATCCTTTAGGATTGAGAACCACTTGTTTCCACTCTGGTTCAGCAAGGAACAGCAGTAAATGGCTATAAATGGCCTTTCACAACCTCATGAAAGCCTTTGGGTGGGATTTCCCCATCCCATCTGCCCCAAGACCAGAAATTCCCATCAGAGGACAGTGGATCTTTCAGTGGTCCGTCAAATTGTTCTTCCCACCCACAATAATTCCTGCAGGGGAGGTGATGGCCTCGTGGCATTATCGCCAGACCATTAACCTAGAAACTTAGCTTATGTTCTGGGGACTCAGGTTCAAATCCCACCATGGCAGATTATGGAATTTGAATTCAGTAAAAAAAAATCTGAAATTAAGAATCTACTGACGACCATGGAAACTATTGTCGAAAAAACCCCATCTGGTTCACTAATGCCCCTCAGGGAAGGAGAACTACCGTCCTTACCTGGTCTGGCTTACATGTGACTACAGAGCCACAGCAATGTGCTTGACTCTCAACTGCCCTCTGAAATGACCTAGCAAGCTCAGTTCAAGAGTAACTAGCAATGGGTAATAAATTCTGGCCAGACAGTGATTCCCATGTCCCACGAATGAATACAAAAATGGGCAGGAATGGAAATTGTACACCTTTGACTCTGTCGATTGTGAAATCTTGTCCAGTACCTTCCTCAGAAATGTGTTGCAATCCGTCACCTACTCCACGATGACATGGAAACCCTGATCCTCAAGACAGATCCCATCACAGTGAAGAGTGGGGTCAAACAACGTTGTGTCATTGCACCAATCATCGTCCCCATTTTCCTGCCTCTCACCTCCAGCGAATTACTCACAGGGTGGAGATAGCCTACAGAACACTGTTCAACTGTTCAAACTGCATTCAAAGCAAAACTAAAATAATCCCAACCTCAGTCACTGAGCTTCAGTATGTAGGTGATGCTTGTGTATGTACACTTTCAGACATTGAGCTCCAGTTCTTTAATGATTCCTTATTCGGAGTATATAGAAAAATGGATCTTTCACAAAGTCCAGAAAACAAAGGCCCTCTTCCAACCAGCTTCCAAAGCAAAATACCTCCTTCCAATAATTGTCCTCACATTGAAGGCAGACATAAACAACAAATTCATCATTGCCTTTCATGGGATGTATTATTGAGGCAGAATTATACAGCCCTGTGCTGGCAGGTTTGTGGGCAGCGGCAGGCCTGTAAAATTCCCTGCATGGACTTCCCATCAGCCTCCCATCCTGTCCAGCCTATCCACAATTTTATGGTGGGATTGGCCAACCCTAGGCCGGTCCTGTGTGGCAGCCCTTGTCTGGGATGCATTCCCCATTGACTCTACAGACAAGTCTTGATGTTTGCAAACACTGGAAGCTTTAAAACAGAGAATGCTGAAATTTCCTTTGGCTCTAACACCCAGGTCAAAAGGTGACTCTGACCTGGATAAAGCTTGGAGGTCCATATAGATAACAAGAAACTAATCTCACAATGCAGGATTTGACTGTCATAAAATAACCAATGCTTTGATAGCATTATCGTATACATTCCAAAGGGCCAGATTGTGTCTCCAGGCAAGAAAAGAATTGAAGGTGCAAACTATCTTACAATGAGCAGAGCTAGAGTTATGATATAATTTACAATTAGAAGAGCAGATGTGTGTAGGTGCAGTATACAAGGGAGGAATGGCACAGAGATTTATCTTCTTTGAAAGTTTACAACATTTTGGGACAATTGAAAGTCCTAAGTCACACAGGCAGCCTGGAGAGTCCAAACTGATTACTGCAAAAGCCTAGGAATTGTTCCATGTTTATCATTTAATATAGCACTGCAGAACAGTTGTTTGAGAACAATATTGTTATTAGTCAATATATATTAATGTTTGTTGTTTCAAATCACGTGAACTAAAATCATGAATAAGTTATTGCTGTAGGACTAACAACACTGTGGAGACAGTAACTACTGTATAATTTATTTAATCGTTTTTCATATATATGATATATATTAATCCAACATGACTGGAAACCCCTAAGGACAATACAGAATAAAAGATTTCACAGAATTGTTGCAGATTTGAGCTAGTTTTGATCCAGTTTGGCTATGGAAGATGCTAGTTACTTCACACAAGACAAATTGATCGGTAGTTTAATTTAATCCTATGTTGTAAATGCCTGCTCATCACAAATCTTTAAACTCACTTGGAGAAAAAAAATTCCACAAAGGGATTGCGTACAAACCAAGCCTTAACTTACTTATTTGAGATGCTAAGAATGATCCAGTAGCTATGATCCTTGGGAATAGATAATTAAAATAAAAATGGACAGTCCCATTACCAAAATCAATTTGATTTATTATTGTCACATGTATTAATATAGAGTGAAGCGTATTGTTTCTTGTGCGCTATACAGACAAAGCATACCGTCCATAAAGAAGGAAAGGAGAGGATGCAGAGTGTAGTGTTGCAGTCCCAGCTAGGGCATCAAGAAAGATCAACTTAATATAAGGTAGGTCCATTCAAAAGTCTGATGGCAGCAGGGAAGAAGCTGTTCTTGAGTCAGGAGGTGCATGATCTCAGACTTTTATATCTTTTTCCTGACGGAAGAAGATGGAAGAGAGAGAATGGCTGGGGTGCATGGTGTCCTTGATTATGCTGGCTGCTTTTCCGAGGCAGCGGGATATGTAGATAGAGTCAATGGATGGGAGGCTGGTTTGCGTGATGGACTGGGCTTCGCTCTAACCCTTTGTAGCTTCTTGCGGTCTTGGTCAGAGCAGGAGCCATACCAAACTGTGATACGACCAGAAAGGATGTTTTCTATGGTGCACAATTAAAGCACAAGAGGAGATTCTCTTGTTTCAATTTCTTCAAGATTGTGGCATGGAAGAAGAGAAATGGGGAGCAACACCTTGGAAAGTTCTTAAGGTTCAAGACGAGTTGTTTGTTTAGTTATTCAATTTGGCAGCTAATAATTGACAGTCTTACATTTGTTCTCAAAAATTTATGTCAATGTTTTCTTTACAGTAACTTGCAATAATTTGAAAAAACATTTTTAATCCAAATGTTTTAAAATACCTGTCTATTTTAACAGCTCATTTCTAAATGTAAGAAAATTAATTATCTGAGAGGTTCTCCACCAGCATTAAATAGCCTTAATATTATTGGGCAGAGCCATGCACATTGATGCAAGTCCGAACAAAGAGCAAAGAACAACACAGCACAGGAACAGACCCTTCAGCCAACCGTCCTGTGCCGATACACAGTTTCTATCCTTCTGTTCACCTCCCGTTCATGTGTCCATCAAGATACACCTTGAATGTTGCTAACGTGCCTGCTTCCACCACCTCCACTGGCAGCTGGCAGTGTGTTCCAGGCACCCACCACCCTCTGTGCGGAAATACTTTCCCCGCACGTCTCCCCTAAACTTACCACCTTCCCCCTTAAACCTGTGCCGTCTTGTAGTCAACCCTTCCACCTTGGGATTGCTTGTTTACAGTGTGATACAGCTAACAGTAAAATTCAACGCTGCTTTCTTCACATCAGTGTGACATAAAGGCATTCATCATAACATTGACATTGTACTTACTTTGCCTTCTGCTGATATCTCTCACCTGTGTATATTCATAGAATCATAGAAACCCTACAGTGCAGAAGGAGGCCATTCGGCCCATCGAGTCTGCAGCGACCACAATCCCACCCAGGCCCTACCCCAATATCCCGACACATTTTACCCGCTAATCCCTCTAACCTACGCATCTCATAACACTAAGGGGCAATTTTCTTTAGCATGGCCAATCAATCTCACCTGCACATCTTTGGACTGTGGGAGGAAACCGGAGCACCCGGAGGAAACCCACGCAGACACGAGGAGAACGTGCAAACTCCACACAGACAGTGATCCAAGCCGGGAATCGAACCCAGGTCCCTGGAGCTGTAAAGCAGCAGTGCTAACCACTGTGCTACCGTGCCGCCCATAAAACATAACTAACCTAAAATAAGGAGCGCTGCTGTTACCAGCTATATACCTAGAATGTAAGCATTTACATAATTTTTTAATTGCCATGATTCAGAATGCTGATGGTGGATTTTGGATCGTATTTTCTGCTTAGATGTGAGAGCTGTGCCCTGTGATCATGAATGCAATTCTTTTATTGATGATTTTTGATTTGAGAACCAACAAGAGAATGTTTAAAACTGGCACCAAATTGTGCAGGGAAAATAAAGGTTATATTCTGAATATTGTATCAGTAAATAAATGATGTGCTATGATAGAACATAGAACATAGAACATTACAGCGCAGAACAGGCCCTTCGGCCCACGATGTTGCACCGACCAGTTAAAAAAAAAAACTGTGACCCTCCAACCTAAACCAATTTCTTTTCGTCCATGAACCTATCTACGGATCTCTTAAACGCCCCCAAACTAGGCGCATTTACTACTGATGCTGGCAGGGCATTCCAATCCCTCACCACCCTCTGGGTAAAGAACCTACCCCTGACATCGGTTCTATAACTACCCCCCCTCAATTTAAAGCCATGCCCCCTCGTGCTGGATTTCTCCATCAGAGGAAAAAGGCTATCACTATCCACCCTATCTAAACCTCTAATCATCTTATATGTTTCAATAAGATCCCCTCTTAGCCGCCGCCTTTCCAGCGAAAACAATCCCAAATCCCTCAGCCTCTCCTCATAGGATCTCCCCTCCATACCAGGCAACATCCTGGTAAACCTCCTCTGCACCCTCTCCAAAGCCTCCACATCCTTCCTGTAATGTGGGGACCAGAACTGCACACAGTACTCCAAGTGCGGCCGCACCAGAGTTGTGTACAGTTGCAACATAACGCTACGACTCCTAAATTCAATCCCCCTACCAATAAACGCCAAGACACCATATGCCTTCTTAACAACCTTATCTACTTGATTCCCAACTTTCAGGGATCTATGCACACATACACCTAGATCCCTCTGCTCCTCCACACTATTCAAAGTCCTCCCGTTAGCCCTATACTCAACACATCTGTTATTCCTACCAAAGTGAATTACCTCACACTTCTCCGCATTAAACTCCATCCGCCACCTCTCGGCCCAACTTTGCAACCTGTCTAAGTCTTCCTGCAAACTACGACACCCTTCCTCACTGTCTACCACACCACCGACTTTGGTGTCATCAGCAAATTTGCTAATCCACCCAACTATACCCTCATCCAGATCATTAATAAATATTACAAACAGCAGTGGCCCCAAAACAGATCCCTGAGGTACACCACTTGTAACCGCACTCCATGATGAATATTTACTATCAACCACCACCCTCTGTTTCCTATCCGCTAGCCAATTCCTGATCCAATTTCCTAGATCACCCCCAATCCCATACATCTGCATTTTCTGCAGAAGCCTACCATGGTGAACCTTATCAAACGCCTTACTAAAATCCATATATACCACGTCCACTGCCTTGCCCCCATCCACCTCCTTGGTCACTTTCTCAAAAAACTCAATAAGGTTAGTAAGGCACGACCTACCTGCCACAAAACCATGCTGACTATCACCTATCAATTCATTACTCTCCAAATAACTATAAATCCTATCCCTTATAATTTTTTCCAACATCTTGCCGACAACAGAAGTGAGACTCACCGGTCTATAATTCCCGGGGAAGTCTCTGTTCCCCTTCTTAAACAATGGGACAACATTCGCTAACCTCCAATCTTCTGGTACTATACCAGAGGCCAACGACGACCTGAAGATCAGAGCCAGAGGCTCTGCAATCACTTCTCTTGCCTCCCAGAGAATCCTTGGATAAATCCCATCCGGACCAGGGGATTTATCTATTTTCAGACCCTCCAGAATATCCTGCACATCCTCCTTATCAACTGTAATACTGTCTATTCTACTCCCTTGCAACCCAGTGTCCTCCTCAGCTATATTCATGTCCCCTTGCGTGAACACCGAAGAGAAATATTGGTTCAATGCTTCACCAATCTCCTCCTGATATATAGTATAAATATGTATAAATATATGCTATGTGTGTATAAATGTATGTATACATTTCGTCATCTGTTGGATGATTACAAATTAAATTAAACAATATCAGAAGTACATCAAGACTGGTTGATATAGAACACAATCAAAACATGGACACGAATGCAGGTAATGCACACTTCCTTAAAAAATGTGTAGTCAAGATTATGACCCCTCACACCTAGACCGATATTACAATCCCATTAAGGTTAGCAGAAATTTAAATGACCCACCAAAAGGCCTGTTTCTGAGCTGTAATTTTCTATGGTTCTATGGTTCTATCCGCCAGGGGCGAGACAGGTATATGCCATAGCAGGGCAGTAATATACTTAAATAGTCTTAAATAGATAGCTTCCAACCATATTTTATGATTGCACTTTGTCCTTTTACAAGGTAGCCACAACTCCAAGACAGGCTCAATAAATCTGTAAAGTTAGTTAAAATGAAAAGTAAAGCTGACAGAAGCCTGATTCTAATCAAGGTGCAGCAATTGTGTTCCGCAGAGTTGGTATATAAAAGCTGACAATTCATTTAGATTTGATGATGCATGTCCAGAGCTGTCGACATTTGGCAAATTTTATAGTCATGCAATTTTCAGCAGCTAGGCAAAAATGAAATGAGCGTGCAGGCTCATACCAAACATATAAACACCTCAGTATTCCCTAATGCAGTGTCAGCCTCAAGTGTTAGCACTCTTGCCTCCGAGACTGAAGGCTCAAGCAGCAGAGACTTGAACATGTTAGCTTGGTTGATACTTCAGGGCAGTAAAGAGGGAGCAAAGATGTTACACCAAAGCCCTGGCAACCCTCACAGGTTGATTTAAAAGAATTATCATACTATCTGAAGGAGAACAAGGGCGATCTTCCAGTTTCCTGGATAACATTTACAAAGGAACATAAAACAACAAAGTGTGCGGACAAAATTATGGCTGAGCAAGTTCAATGTGGGAAAGTTTGTGATCTTCAACTTTGAATCCAAGGAAGTTAAATTGGCAATTCAAACGTCATACAAGTATGAAGGAAGACTTAAGACTTTTTGGTTAATTTTTTGTTCAAAACTTCTGCTTATGGTGTGATATAATACAGTTTTGAGATTATTAAAATATCTTGCAGGATTGTTCAAAGCAAAATACAAAAGCAAAACAGTGTGGATGCTGGAAACCTGAAATAAAAACAGAAAATTCTGGAAATAATCAATGGGCCAAACAGGATCTTTGGACAGATAAACAGAGTTAACCGCCAGAATTCTACTGTCCCGCCCACCATGGGAATCGGAGCGGGCGAAGGGCGGACAAAGGGGAGGTCTGTTTACCTCAGGCGGGATTTTCCGGTCTCGGGTTGAGCGGGGCCGTAAAATCCCGCCCAACATTACAACTCAAGGAAATAATGAAAGGTCATCAAACTGAGATGATCATTATGTTATATTTTGTTATAGTTAGAAGCAAATAGATTTGAGTCATTGACCAGTGTTGAGAATGAAGGGTCTAGATACAAAATGAAATTTAAAACAGAGAAAAGGAGAAAAACTTTCACAAAGAGTTGTGAGATTGTGGAATTCATTTCCAGGGTAAGTGGCTAAGACAGAAACCAACATCAAGATTGGATGGGGCAGGAGAAAGAAGGAAAGGGGATTCAAGGGATGAGAACATAAGAAAGAAGAGTAGGCCATTTGACCATTTGAGCCTGCTTTGCCATTCAGTAAGATCTGATTATGGTCTTAACTACTTTTCTATCCGTCTTCCTCCCATAATGCATGCCTCCTTTGCAGATCAAAATTCTGTTGAATTTATCTTTGAATAGATTGAATGACCCACCTTCCACTGTTCCCTATAGTAGAGAATCCCAAAGATTAAAGATCTTCTGAGAGAGGACATTCCTTCTTAAGTCTATCTTACATGAGAGGCTCCTGTGGCTGGAATCTTCTAGCCTCCCCCATAGTGGTTTTGGTTGGGTGGGGTGGTCGTGTTAGTGGCTGGAGAGTAGTGGATGGGTCCCTGCCACATTCCTGCCTTCACTTCAATTAGTTCCATGTGGCAGGAAGGCCTGCATGGATGGCCTTCCTGTCCCACTGCCAACTGAGGCATTAGTTGCCCATTTAAGACCCTCATCCTGCTGCTGCTGGCAAGTGGGGGCTTGCCACATGGGGAGAATAACAAGCAAGCCATGCAGGGTTGCTTACCAGCCTCCTAGCAGGGGAACTCATACTCAATGAGACCCACAGGGAGATCAATCAGTGATTCCCCATGGACTTCATAGTGGTTACTCCATGTGTGATCGAGGGACTTAGTATTGGGAAGGAAGGGGTACATGATGCGGCGAGCCTTTCCAAAAAGAGATGACGTGGACTCTTGCTGGGTCTGTTGCCAGTGGTCAAGGCCCATGTCACCTCCATAAGGTTCTGACCTGTGTCCTCTAATTCTAAACTCTTCCAGAAGAGGAAACATCTATTGCGTTAATGGCTCTGAACACAAATGCACCAAACATTATGACAATGATTGCTCATCTAATTTGAAAAATAACAGAATTCCAGGACAGCTCTTAACACACACATGGCCTACTGAATAACACAGTTCTAATTATTATATCACATGTTAATTTGCATCACTTCCTGTGATATATACCAAACATTTACATATTCAGCAGTATGTTAAGTATGTTGGACTACATGCATTACAAAGCAATTTCACAACAACATCCTTTCAACACCTCCCCTGCCAAACCTCCCAGTATCTTCTATATTTCAGTAAGATTGCTACTTTAATGTATATAGGCCCAACCTCTCCTTATAAGACAACACCATCATCCCAGGAATAAACCCGGCGAACATTTTCTGAATTGTTTCCAATGCAAGTATGTCCCTCCTTGCGTTTGATAAAGTCCCCCATGGTCGGCTTATGAAGAAAGTAAGGATGTGTGGGATAGAGAGAAGTTTGGCCGATTGGATAGGTAACTGGCTATCAAACAGAAGACAGAGGGTGGTGGTGGATGGAAAATTTTCAGACTGGAAACCGGTTACCAGCGGAGTGCCACAGGGATCAGTGCTTGGTCCTCTGCTATTTGTAATTTTTATAAATGACTTGGAGGAGGGGGCTGAAGGGTGAATCAGTAAATTTGCTGATGACACCAAAATTGGAGGAGTAGTGGAAGGCTGTTGTAGGCTGCAAAGAGATATAGATAGGATGCAGATCTGGGCTGAAAAATGGCCTGATAAATGCGAGGTGATTCATTTTGGTAGGACAAATTTGAATGTGGATTACAGGGTCAAAGGTAGGGTTCTGAAGAATGTGGAGGAACAGGGAGATCTTGGGGTTCATATCCATAGATCTCGGAAGGTTGCCAGTCAAGTGGATAGAGCCGTGAAGAAGGCCTATAGTGTGTTGGCGTTCATTAACAGGGGGTTTGAGTTTAAGAGCCGTGGAGTTATGCTGCAACTGTATAGGACCTTGGTGAGACCACATTTGGAATATTGTGTGCAGTTCTGGTCACCTCACTATAAGAAGGATGTGGAGACACTGGAAAGAGTGCAAAGGAGATTTACCAGGATGCTGCCTGGTTTGGATGGTAGGTCTTATGAGGAAAGGTTGAGGGAACTTGGGCTTTTCTCTTTGGAGCGGAGGAGGTTGAGAGGAGACTTGATAAAGGTTTATAAGATGATGAGAGGGATAGATAGAGTGAACGTTCAAAGACTATTTCCTCGGGTGAATGGAGCGGTAACTAGGGGGCATAACTATAGGGTTCATGGTGGGAGATATAGGAAGGATGTCCGAGGTAGGTTTTTTACTCAGAGAGTGGTTGGGGTGTGGAATGGACTGCCTGCAGGGATAGTGGAGTCAGAAACTTTAGGAACATTTAAGAAGCTATTGGATAGGCACATGGAGCACTTCGGGATGATAGGGAGGAAATAGCTTGATCTGGATTTCAGACAAAGCTCGGCACAACATCGTGGGCCGAAGGGCCTGTTCTGTGCTGTACTGTTCTATGTTAAACCAAAACTGTATTCAGTACTGTAGGTGTAGCTTCACCAATGTTCTGTACAGTTGTAGCAAGATTTCTCTACTTTTATACTCCATCGTCCTTCCCATAAAGACCAACATTCCATTTGTTTTCCTAATTATTTGCAGTGCTTGCCATCTGCTAACTTGTTGCAATTCGTGTATGAGGACACCCAGATTCCTCCACACCACTGTAATCTGCAATCTCACTCCAATTAAATAATATTTTGCTTCTTCATTTTTCCCACCAAATTGGACAACATCACATATTCCCACATTATACTCCATCAGCCAATCTTTTGCCCACCAATTTAACCTATTTTTATCCCTTTGCACACTCTCCTCACAATTTGTTCTCCTATCCATCTTCGTATTGTTACATGGGAGCAAGCTGGATAAATGTAATTAGAGTGGTTTGCTCACACACACAGTAAATTCCAACACAGCAACAATTTGAATTTATATAACTCTTTTAACACAAGAAAGCATTCCAAGACATTTCGCAGAAGGATTATAGGAATTTCAACACTGAGGTAGAGATATTAGGCAGGATGAATAAAATCTGGATTAAAGAGGAAGGTTTAAGGAGGATCCCAAAGTAGAGAAGTGGAAAAGCTTAGAGAGGGAATTTCATGGCTTATAACCCTGTCGACTTAAGGCACCAAATGCTTGGGCAAAAAAGCCTATTCCATGTTAAAACTTCTATGTAGTCTCTTATAAATGCCCGTTGTGAATTCAGGGGGACCTATTTTAAATGCATCATCCTGGAATAAACAGGGTTGTCGCAGCTTCAAAAGAACACTGAGTAATATATTGCTTTTCTTACACTGGCCATCTTGGGTTGTGTTAAATCTGAGTACTGACGTATCTCTTCAGGAACTACTCCACAGCCAGGCATCAGGGAACACAGATCCTTATCCAGTCTACTCACTCTACACTCCAAAAACACTGACAGCCCAACCAGCTCATCCACACCCCAGGTCACCTGACCCATTCCCTTAAAGGGGCTATGCTGCAACATACATAACAGGTAGGATCCAGAAATGGGTTGCTGAGGGCTTTCAGTGGCAATCCCAATTCAGAATTCATTCTTGCCATCGAGAAACAAGGACAGACAGGTTTTGCTGCAGAATTTGAAAGCCCGCTGCTGTTTACAGTGCCAGAAGCAATTGAAATTGAGGATATCAGGGAAAGCCAATGGAGACCTCAATGAAAACGGAGCAACGCATTGGTACATCCCAAATTTTCACAAATTTTTACATTGAAGTTCGTTTGGCAGAGAATGAGGGACCAGTGTGGCAATATAAAAGGGTCTAAGCTGGTTGGCAGCCTAATTTACATCCCTGATGATATTTATTTCCATTGGCTTCCATTTTCCAAGTCAGTAAGCCCCAAAACAAAGTAGTGCAGCTGTTCTGAAGGAAGTGTCTCAGGCAATCATCCAATATACAGTAAGACTGTACTAGAGGGGGTTTAATGGCCTCACAATTGAGTCAAGGGAAAACTCAAGGCAAGTATTCTTGTTTGGTTGGGCATGGGATAACAGTAGCAAAATGGATATGTTACTGGACCAATAAGCCACAGACTAATTGTCCAACGACATGAGTTCAAGACCAATACAGCAGCTGAGACACTTGAAATCAGTTAATTAACCAAAATAAATCTTGGATTAAAAAGCTAGTAATAGTAATGTTGGACAAGAAATTACCAGATTGTAAAAACCCACTTAGTTCACTCACACCCTTTAGAGAAGGAAATACACATGGTCTGGTCTATCTCTGATGCCAGATCCCCGGTGACATAGTTGACTCCTATTGCCCTTTAAAATCACTCAGTTGTACAATTGAGGATAGGCGATAAATGCTTATTTTGCCCGTGAGGCCCACATCCTGTGATTGAATGGATAAAAACAAATCAGAGACAAACACTTGAGTTCATTTTTGTAGAATTGCAATAGAGACGGTATGGTGGCACAGTGGTTAGCACTGCTGCCTCACAGGCCAGGGACGCGGGTTCAATTCCGGCCTCGGGTCACTGACAGTGTGGCATTTACATTTTTTCCTCGTGTCTGCATGGGTTTCCTCCGGATGCTCTGGTTTCCTCCCACAGTCCAAAGATGTCCGGGTTAGGTTGATTTGCCATGGTAAGTTGACCCTAGTGTCAGAGGGATTAGCTGGGTAAATGTGGGGGGTTACGGGAATAGGGCCTGGGTGGGATTGTGGTCGGTACAGACACGATGGGCTGAATGGCCTCCTTCTACACTGTCAAGTTTCTATGGAGAATTCCATACAGCTTTATTTTCCCTCCTATCACTAAACTACCAGAAATTGAATGAATCTCGCAAGGAAAATCCAAGCAACGTGCTTTTTAATAGGATGAAAGAATGACATTAAACTCCTTCTATGTGCCTTATAAAGGAAAAACTAAATTTTGGGCAGGATTTTCTGGGCTGCGCTCGTCCCAAGACTGGAAAATCCCACGCGAGGTCAATGGATCTTTACATAGTCCTGTCCCGCCCGCTACAATTCCTGTGGCGGATGGGATGGGAAAATTCCACATTGTCTTTCTGATTGCAGATTTCACACTTTCGACTAATCCAGTCTGCAGATTTGAAGACTTTTGTCGCAAGTTCTCATTTTCATAGATCTTCCTATGACACAACTGTATTGTTTGACTGTAACTGCAGTGTTTCTCATGAAATGCATTAGGGTGCTATCGGACACCCTTTGTACCATTGTTCCCAATTTTCCATCCCTTTTTCACCTTCACTTTCTCGACTTGCAGGGGAACTTATAGAGAGTTACTCCATTAATGGGCTTGAATGACTCCCCTTGTGCAGGGGTCAGGTCCATTGATTGAAAGTGTAGAAAGAGGTTGTGACATTGGGAATTACTCGGGGAACAAGTGTGTGATAACTGGAGATTTGGGCATTAGTGATCATTGAAGTGGATCTTCACTGTTAGCAAAACTAAATCCTGAGGATCAGCTGAAAATCCCAACCTAACAGCTTCTGGAGATTTATATAAAACAAGCTTTGAGGCAATCTTTCACTATCTTTGTTTCTCAATTACGATGTTCACCAATAATTTTCCTCTTGTAAACATTTTAATTAATTTATCGTCTCCATATTATATGTATATATAATGCATGAAGCTCGTCCTTTAATTTAATATACATTACTAGTACAGCATTTCTTAGCTTTAAAATACTGTGGAAAAATCCAGCCAAATGCATTATGGCCCAGATATTACGTTAAGAGTAACCGTGAGGCATTTGATGTCCACTGTTATTAAAGTGCAACATCCAGGTTCCACATTGATACAGTTAAATGCAAAGATCAGTAAGTTGTTGTGTGAGTTATCCTGCTCCTTCGCAAGCAGCATTGCACCATTACCTCACCAATGGATTCGACATTGGAATACATGTAGGACATGAAGTTATTTATGATACTTACCTACTAAACACATGGGAAAAAGACAGGTGTTTTCAGCTGCAAATGGAACTATAATGGAGTGATAAGGCCAAATAACTTTGGTGGCACTAAAAAAATAATTTTACAAATGTGGAATTTCATTCCTTAAGAACTTAATTGTTGTTGGAGATTTTTAAAATATGATTCTTTTTACTTTCTCTTTGTCTCTTTTGTCTATGTCTCTTTATTTCATATGTATTTCCCTCTCTGCATTGTACTTTCTGTAAATGATTTTATAATTAATTAAACGTCTTAATTCTGCATGTGTCAATGAGGATTCTGCAATTTGATATTCCCCACTTGCCTGAATGGGTGCAACTCCAACAACACTCAAGAAGCTTGACACCATCTAGGACAAAGCAAGCCCACTTGATTGGCACCACATCTACAAACATTCAATCCCTCCACCACCGATGCTCTGTAGCAGCAGTGCGTACTATCTACAAGACGCATTGCAGCAATTCACCAAAGATCCTTAGACAGCACCTTCCAAACCCACAACCACTTTCATCTAGAAGGGCAAGGACAGCAGATAAATGGGAACACCATTTGGAGAGCTCCCCTCCAAGCAATTCACTGTCCTGACTTGGTAATATATCGCTGTTCCTTCGTAGCCTTGGAATTCCCTCCCTAATGGCATTGTGGGTCAACCCATAGAACATGGACTGCAGCGATTCAAGAAGGCAGCTCACCACCACCTTCTCAAGGGCAAGTAGGGATGGGCAATAAGTGCTGGCCAGCCAGCGACACCCATGTCCCACAAATGAATTTTTAAAATCAGATACTGTTTGAGAGCCTACAAAAATCTATGGGCAGCTGTGAACATGATGAAAACTGAAAACCGTTTCTTCGCCAATAACCACAAAATCCGAGGCAATAACTCCTTTTCACAAACCAGGAACAAGTGCATTCTGTTATTCTAAGATTGTAACTACAAAAGTTACTTCAATAAGCAATTGACAAAGGGAATTAAAAGACCGGGGATGTATTTAAGGAATAGGAAAGTGGCTGAGATGTACTTTGTGCCTAATCAAATTCTCAATTCACATGAAAGGTTTGATTTGAAGTCACGGGCTGCATTGATTCCAGAGTTGACTGAGGTCTTCCCCGACCATAATGTTGTTGGAGCAGTCTTACAGCGTGAATGATCTGAACTGAAAGCCCATGGAGAGAATTTTCCATTCTCTGCTCAGAGTGTTGACTGATGTGAGAAAACCAGTGTGCAGTTCGCAGGCTGCACAGCCAGCTTTCCTCCCCAGATAATCTGGCAATCTGTGCCGAAAAATATCTGCTGGCAGGGTGGGGCTGGAAAAAGCCAGCAGCCAGGAATCTCGAGATCCAATCTCCGATAGAAAAAACAGGAACCGTGCCCCCTGCTCCACCGGTCTATATGGGAAGCCCCTCCCCATGGATATGGGGGTTCTCACATCTATGGACATGGGAGATACACCCACAGACACAGATAAAGACCCACACAGATAAGGGGAACCCCAAACGCACAAGGGAAACTTCCCCTCCTCACAACCAATAAGGGGAACACCCCAATGGAGATCCTCAGACACGCCCCTCTCCTAGTACTACCCCTGGCAGTGCCAGGTTCCTAGGGGATAGTGCCAGCGTACTGCCTGGGCATGTCCCACTCCCCTTGGTGTTATACTCACCTGTGCGCCCTTTTGCCTGGTTTATGTTTTTAAACAGCAATTCTAAACCTTGTTGACGTGACGGGGAATTCCTAATGTAGGGGATGAGACAGCAGGGAACAGGATGTTAATGTATTGAAATGAGATTCTTGCCCATTATGTCACTGCCGAGGGGCGGGCCGAATTGGAAAACAAAATCTCGCCGGCTAGATTTTCATTTTCCGAGTCTTACAATATTTTGCATCGGTATCGCCATTTCTGCTAATAGTGAACACGGGCGAGAAGTTGCAGCCTACGTGAGAATAAGAAGCTTAATGGCCTTAATTTCAGAAAATCTTTGCTTTTCCTCAATAAAATAAGCAAGTACTTAGAACAAAAAGTATTCTTTCAAAATTATTTTTCTCTTACCCTGACTACTTACACTGTTCAGTAATTTATCCTGTGTATAATTTATTTGTATCTTCATAAAAAGTATCTTTTAGAATTACAACTTCAATTTATTTTCCAGTTTACCCTTCAACTTCTCTTCTCTATCTGATTTGATTTGATTTATTATTGTCACATGTATTAGTATACAGTGAAAAATATTGTTTCATAGAGAAGGAAACGAGAGAGTGCAGAATGCAACATTACAGTCATAGGTAGGGTGTAGAGAAAGATCAACTTAATATGAGGTAGGTCCATTCAAAAGTCTGACGGCAGCAGGGAAGAAGCTGTTCTTATGTCAGTTGGTACGTGTCCTCAGACTTTTGTATCTTTTTCCCAACGGAAGAAGGTGGAAGAGAGTGTGTCTTGGGTGTGTGGTGTCTTTGATAATGCTGACTGCTTTTCCGAGGCAGCGGGAAGTGTAGACAGAATCAATGAATGGGAGGCTGGTTGCGTGATGCCCTGAGTTTTGTTCATGACCCCTTGTAGTTTTTCGCGGTCTTGGACAGAGCAGGAGCCATACCAAGCTGTGATACAACCAGAAAGAATGCTTTCTATGGTGCATCTGTAAAAGTTGGTGAGAGTTGTAGTCAACATGCCAGATTTCTTGACTCACGACTCCTGAATGTAATCACTCATGCTTCTGTCAGTTCCATAGGCAGTAGTAGCTTTATGAAAAAACACAGAAAATGCCAGAAAAGCAGGCAGGATTTTATGGCCTCACTCGGGCGAAATTGTAAAATCCCACCCAAGGCCAACGCATTTTTCCGAAGTGATAGGGTTTTGGCCAGCATGTCTGGCAGCATCTGTGGAGAGAGAAACAGAGTTAATGGGTAGAGTTTCGTGGACCCATTCACCCAAGGTGCAAATCCCATTATGGCTGCAAGATTTCGCGAGGTAGCCATAAAGGGACTCGTGCCAGTGAATTTTCAGAATGCAATCTTCCCAACAAGTAGTTTGTGCCAGTAAAAAGGGGTTGGGAAGATAGGAAACCATTTTGTACTGGGCGTGAATCAGATTTTTAGCATCTCACTCTATTTTCTCAGCTCATCACGCTGAGGTGTGGTGAGGTGGTAAGATAGTGTTCAATAGACAGAGAGGAAGATGATTTGTTGTAGGATGATTATCAAACACAAAGCACCAAATCTGATTTCGAGTGGGATCCTTACAGTTATGCCAAACCCAAAGGGAACCAGAACAGATTTGATGGACTCTTTGGGTGAGGTTTTACAGCCTCTCTCATCCCGCAACCATAAAATCCCGCCCGAGGCCAATGGACCTTCCCATTGTTTGCCTCTCACCCGCTCCAATTCCCATGGTGCACGAGACGATAAAATTCTAGCCTTTAGCTGGGATTTTCTGCTCCCATTCACAGCAGGTGGGATTGGCGGCTTGAGCCAAAGATATCGCGAGAGGCCTTTGACACATTTCCCGCCAGTGGAAATGCAGGAAGCGATCGTCCCCTCCCCTGGCAGTGGTGGGCCATGTTTCCTGCCATTCAATGTCAGGAATGTCATTACAATACATGAATATATCATTATCAAGTCCACAAGACAGAATCATGCCCCCATGTCAAATAAAGTGTCCACAGCTTCGTGATGTCAGAACCGGCGTGAAGTACGTCTGGTTTCAAAAGGCATGCAGCTGATGAGCAACACTCTAAGGGGAGCTCGGAGGTGAGCACACTCAAGCTGGCGGAGCGGATCTGTGTCTTCACCAGTGAAGGGTGGAGGGAGAATGACAGACAAGTTTGAACAGCAGCTATTCCTGGCTGCCTTCTGGTGAGGAGCCACTGACTTCTTTGAAGAACTGGAGAGAGGGCAGGGAAGAGAAGGGAAGCCTGGAGCACACGCATTTTCTCCTCATGACATGGCAGAATAAGCAACCATTTCCATAGACATATTAAATTACACTTTTCCAGCCTGAAATCAGACTTTGCCGATTTCTAAGATGATTCTGCTCTTTGCAGACAATGGATGGAATTAACTCAAAAAAATTCTAACTGCCAAACGGGTAAAAGAACAGAAGGTTTTTTCGACCTTTTTTTAGTGAGGTAAGTATAGTAATTTGCGGCACTCTGTGCAACACAGGGGCCGTAATGTGAATCTCGCCAGTCAGGGAGGTGGTTGGAGTCTCAGCTCATCCCGGAGGCTGGTTGCTAAGCTCTAGGGGTGCTGTGGAGCAGGCGCCCTAATCTGTCACCTTCCCTCCCCACATGGACATCACACCCCCTCCCGATCGCCACCCTGAACATTTCCTTGACAGTTCCTGGACAGCTGGACAGTTCCAATGACTTCATGTGTAAAAAGTGCATAATCATGTTCACATTAACAGTCCCAAATGGCGACTTAACTCTCCCAAAGGGTGTCTTACTTCTCCAGAGGAATACCTTGGCTATTCATAAGAATCCATCAAGTTCAGGTCTCCTCTTGCCTGATCTAATCTGCACACTCTGGATTCCACATTCCCGTTCTTCCAAGATCCCACGTCAGTGAAGGCAGTTGATGATTCAAATGGCCAACTGTCTCTGCAAACTGCAGCCCAGTTCCAGTCCCACTCTCACGCAGATAGGAAATTCTGATCCGAGGTAGGCTTTTCGGACATTTCCACAATTTTTGCGGCAGCCATCATGGCAAACATCAGAACCTCAGAATTCCTTTCTGGAAATAGAGGTGGAACCATTCTGAGTTATTGAGCGAATAATCTCATAGTTTAAATTTTCAGGTCAGATATTTCCAATAACTCAAAATAAAGACATTAAGTACACCATAAATAGAATCATATGTTCTATTACTTCACGACAGACTCCATTAAAATTAATTGGTTTTCCACATTTAGAAGCTATTCCAATGTCCTCTTTACAATGTCATAAACAAAGCAAACAGTTGGTCTTCATTTTAAGCAAACCATGTCATAATGTTGACCATTTCTCAAATTGGAGCTTAATGTTTCTATTACTCAAACAACCGCACTTAATTTCATTGAAAGAAGTAGGATGTAATAAGTCACTGCTGCAAAGACATGCTCCAGTCACTGAACAGAGATGGATGGATGCAATTTGTTAGTAGCATATTCTGGGGGACAAAAAAAATCTGTAAATACAAAAAAAAATGGTTTGTTTTTAAAAAAGTCCAAAAGTTTTCTCGGTTAATCCGATGACTGCTTTAATTACCTGGGAATTAGCATGAAACTATCAAAGTAGCTTCAATGGAACACAGAGCAAGGTAGTAATTAAACTACACTTCCCTTAAAAATTACTCATTTGATCAAAACACAGCTTTAGGAAAGAATAATACAGTATCAACTTTGCTGATGTTCTTTAGATAGGAATATTTTTTTCAGGCTCATGAAATATATTACGAGTCAGATATAATTGTTTCTGATATGGAAATTGGTTTCCTTCTTTTAATCAAAAATGTAATTTTCTTTGCATATTTTTAGAAGCCTCAAGAGGGCTGTGGCTGAGGCTGAAATGGACAGTAACAAGAGTTTTGTAATATACAAAGTGAGGATTATCTATTAATGAGACATGTTATAAGAGGAGATTTTGCATTAGCAAAGTGGATGCTATTGGGCTTATGTACATAGTTGTACAAATCACTCACAACACACCAGCACCTCAGGCTCAGTTCACCTTGAGCACTATTATTATCATCATTCAATAACTGTCGGAGTTCTTTCGACACTCTTATTCATCATACATGACGGAAACTCTTCTTGAGTCAGGAACACAAGTCCTGCTGTTGTCTTTCTGATTTTACTTTAAATTTCAATGACTTGTATGGTCTATAGCTGGATCATAGCTTGCAGGTTTTAGGCTCATTCAAGGATTAATTTTTCTGATATGTTTTCCTTTCTCCCAAGCTGAGGTTTCCCCCAGCAACTGTGATTGACAGGGTCCTCAAATGTATCCAACCCATCTCCTACACTTCTGCTCTCACTCCTTCCCCTCTCTCTCAGAACGATGAACTTACTTTTCACCCCACCAGCCTCCACATTCAAAGGATCATCCTCGACCATTCCTGCCAACTCCATCATGATTCTCCATTAAACACAACTTCCCTCACCTCCCCGTCAGCATTGCATAAGAACTGTTCCCTCCGTGACACCCTGGTCCACTCCTCTATCACCCCTAATACCTTGCCCCCTTCCCACAGCACCTTCTCATGCAATCACAGGAGATGTAACTCCTGCCCTTTTACCTTCTCCCTGCTTACTGCCCAAGGCCCCAAACACTTCCAGGTGAAGTAGTGACTTACTTGCACTTCTTTCAATTTAGCCGACTGCATTCATTGTTTGCAATGCAGTCTCCTCTACATTGTGGAGACTAAATGCGGACTGGGTGACTACTTTGAGAACACCAATGCTCACTCCACAAGCATGACCCTGACCTTCCTGTTGGTTGCCATTTTAATTCACCATCTTGCTCTCATGTCCATGTTTCTGTCCTAGGCATGTTGAAATGTTCCAGCGAAGCCCAATGCAAACTGAAGCAACAGCACCTCATCTTCCAGTTAAGGATCTTACAACCTTCGGGACGTAACACTCAAGTTCAATAACTTCATACCATGAATTCTGTCCTCCATTTAGAAATATCTTTGTGCTCAACCCCCTCCCCCCATAGGACCAGCTTGCAACTTGTTCTTATGTCTTGCTTTCAGAGGGCACTATTCCTTGTTCCACTATTAACACATTCTGCTATCTGACATTTATGCCACAGTTAAACCCTGCCTTAGCCTTTAACACTATCATTATCTTTACCATTCCCTTTTGTCTTGTGTCCATGATATCTTTATCAAATCTCTCCTGAGCTCCCACCGTTTGCTGACCTTCTATTTTGCTCCACCTGCTCTACACCTCTCATCAACAGTATAAAACCCATCACATTTCTATCTCACTTTCACTCTGAAGATAAGTCAAATGCTCTCAGAACATTAACTCTGTTTCTCTCTCAACAGATGCTGCTAGATGTGTTGAATTTTTCCAGTATTTTCTGTTTTTATCTGACGTTACCTCATCTCCCATCTGATGGCATCTCCTACCATCTACAAGATACACTGCCAGGAACTCACCAAAGACGATGCCTTCCAAACCTACAAACATTACAATCTAGAAGGTCAGGGCAAACACATGGAATACCAGCAGTTGGAAGTTCCTTTCCAAACCACTTACCATCCTGACTTGGAAATATTTTGTCATTCCTTCACTGCCACTGGGTCAAAATGGTGGAACTCCCTCACTAACAGCACTGTGGATGTACCTGCACCACATGGACTGCAGTGGCTCAAAAAATCAGCTCACCACCTTCTCAAAGGCCATTAGGGATGGGTAGCCCAGCCAGTAACACCCACATCCCATGAGTGAATTAAAAAAAAATCAAAAGGGACCCACCCCTCTCCTCCAGGCACTCCTTTGACTGTTAATTACATACTTTTATTCATCATGTTTGATGGCAATTTTTTGTAAGACAGGGACAAGATCCTGTTGTGTGTCCAAAGCCAAAGACATTTACAGAAGCTTGACTATTCACTAAATATTGCCTGACACTTTAAAAAAAAAATTATTCATTCATGGGCATGGCGTCGCTGGCGGGCCAGCATTTATTACCCATCCCTAGTTGCCCGAGGGAGTTGAGAATGAACCACATTGCTGTGGCTCTGGAGTCACTTGTAAGCCAAACGGGGTAAAGACGGCAGATTTCCTTCCCTAAAGGACGTTAGTGAACCAGATGGGTTTTTCCGACAATCAACAATGGTTTCATGATCATCGGTAGATTCTTATTTCCAGATATTTTTTATTAAATTCGAATTCCACCATCTGCGGTGATGGGATTCGAACTTGGGTGTTGGCTAGCCCAAGGTGGAGGCAGCTACAGTCATAAGGTGACAGATGTTAAATAGCTGGCTTGTCTGAACTATGTAATATAGGGGAAAAAATATCTAAAGTTACAGTCAGTTTCACCATGGAATTATACACATGGACACGCAAATACAAAATTATTTTGTAAAACGACTCAGTTCTATTAGCGACCCACACAAGCTCAAACCATCTTATCCTAACATGGTTCCTTATGCTTAATCCTTTAGCCCATTGTTGTCCACTGATCCCTGGATTCTCTTGCAGCCTCAACCTCTGCTTTTAATATCTCTGCTTAGTAGGGAACATTAGCCTACCTCTTCTCCTACATGTCATCAAAAGACATGAAGTGAAGGTGGACGGCAAGAGGTGAATGCCAGGATGAAGGACTGTGGAGAAAAGAAATTTCAACAAATTAATGGGTTGGGGGAGAAAAAGGTGACAGGAATGGATAGGAAATGTCAGCAAAAACTGAGGAGGATATGGGGGCAACATTTGTTTGTTTACGAGGGCGCGAGGCTGATTTCAATATTTAAATCCATTTAAATGTGGATTTGAATATCATTCGTGAGCCCGGGTCGCAATCGTCCAGGCTCACTTGCCTTAACAGTCTCTCCGATGAATGTCCTTACTGGCAAGGATCAGGTACGGTCCCCATCAACAGGGACCTGTCGTGATGGCCTCGCCAGCAGAACTGGAGGCCATTGAGGCCCTCTGGGGAGTTGAGGCAGGGGGGTCAATGGCAGTCTGGCACTACCAGCCTGAGTCCCTGGCAGTGCCAGCCTGGTATCCTACCAGTTCCCACCAGACACCAGGCAGTGCCAAGGGAGCAGAACCTTATGGAGCAGGGCCTAAGGCGAGCGGATGGAGGGGAACCTGCACATTCTCAAATGTGGATCGGCCGGGAGCGTGTGGGTGGAAGCTGCACACTCTGCAGCAAGAATCGGCTGGGGGGGACAAGCAGCACACTCTGAAAACTGCAATTGGCTGCGGGAGGCAGTGATCAACTTGGTCAGGGCGGGGCAGGGTGGGAGGGGTGATCGACCGGGAAGCGGGATGCATTCCGAGAACAGGAGTGGGTGGGGGTGCCTTTTCCATGAAGATTGGGAGCCGATTGGCCAGGGAGGCTGGCAATGATGGGGGGGCGGGGGGGGTGTGTATAGGCAGACGATATCCAGGAGGTGGAGGTGACTGACAGATCTCTCTATTTTGTTGCACAGAACAGAGGGATCTGCGCATGCGTGATTGCACCCTCTACTGCCAACTGCCGACTTTCTGGTGAGCAAAAACAGATTGTGCAAAAGAGTGGCAGATAATTTGAATTTGTGGCCTCGCCAAAAAAGCGGATCTGAAACTTTCCCGTTTTCATGCTCGTTTGCCACTTAGAATTTCTTTGGTAAGATCGTCCACATTGTGTCTTACTCCATTTAATGAGATATTTTATAAGGCAATTATCACAAAAGATTATGCCAACTGGAATCAAATGGAAAATGGCTGCATGGACAGAGAGAAAGATTGAATGTAGAAAGTACTGGAAAGATATGAATCGTGAGCCACAGGGTTTGTGTTGGAGCCACTTTATTTGCTGCAGCTACTTCATGGAGATAAAACAAACTTTTACAATCTCGTTCACTGGTTTTTGAAGTAAGGATGGAGTAAATCACATGTTTGCTTTCTTCAGGAAAAATATATTTGAAAGATAGACATTTTATTTTAGCTAGACTTGGCATCAGTTAGTGAACAGAAGGTCAAACAGTGCGGGGAAAGTCATTCCATTCCCATTTTTTTCCATACAGAATATATGAACCTGATATCAGCAAGAACAGGATAGCATGCTAATTGTTGGCTGTGAGGAGAAGCAGATGGAGAAGAATGTTACAAGGGAATGTTGAGAACTAGAAACTTACCATCCTGCCAACCAATGACTCAAGGCTGAGTAGCTTCATTTCGAGGCACTGTGAGCAGGACATTATTGCAGAGCACCAGTCAATTAGACTCAAACTGAGTGGTGACTAAGTTATACCACTTAGTTACAATTTATTTCAGCCACAGTTAGTAACAGTCCTATTGGTGGAAATAAAAGGGATCATTGCCCTCAACCTTAATGCCACTATTAACTTTCACATGTCCTTGAACACCAATGATTCACTGCGTGATGACTTGCTGGAGTTGGGATTTGTCTGAAGTCTTACATTGGAATTGCAGTGTTAGGTAGTTTTAATCCTGGCCACGAGCGTCACAAATACTAGCTTTCTTTCACCTGTTAACATCTCCAAAGTAACACTGATTGCATGAAAGTTGCAGTTCATACAATTTTGAATACATGTTATTCATAGGCTTAATCCATGTATTCCCCTTGCTGAAGTGCTAGAAATGGTATCTCAAACCTTGACTGTACAAAGACAATAGGTCTCCAGCCGCGTTTAAAATGTATTTATTAGTGTCACAAGTAGGCTTACATGAACACTGCAACAAAGTTACCATCAAAATCTCCTAGTTGACATACTCCGGTGCCTGCTCGGGTACACTGAGGGAGAATTTAGCATGGCCAATGCACCTAACCTGAACATCTTGGACTGTGGGAGGAAACCGGAGCACCCGGAGGAAACCCACACAGACACAGGGAGAACGTGCAAACTCCACACTGTCAGTGATCCAAGCCGGGAATCGAACCCAGGTCCCTGGCACTATGAGGCAGCAGTGCTAACCACTCTGCCACCATGTGCGCCCCAAGACAGGAGATTCACACTCGAGCTCAACTGACCTTCAAATCGTCCTCCAGATTTTCTGTCTAGCCCGCTTCGATTCCTGTGGTGGGTGAGCCGGGAATATTTTGGTCCAGAGATATATCTGTAATATATCTTTATTAGTAACTAGGTTGTTATGATCACTGTAGCGTCCAATAACTTTTAAAAAGAAATTCAAACATCCAGTTAATAACTGAATGATTTGATTCAAAAATAATTAATGTTTCAAGACTTTTATTGTAACAAAAGACTACAAGGGGCTGTTAACTAAGCAGTGGCTGGAATTCTCCGACCTTGTCTGTGGCTGGGATTATCTGGTCCCACTCCTGTGAATGGAGATTTGGCTGCGCGCCAAATCCTCCACTCTTGCTGGCAGCGATAGCAGTGAATGCAAGACTGAAGTATTACAACCATTATCTTTGTAGGCAACTTATACTTTAAACTACAGAACAGAACTTTTTAATGCAACCAGATAAATTCACTATCAGGTAAACATTACACTGTCCTTCAAGTCGATATTCAATTCTCCCAGAATCAATTCAAAATGATTCTTTTCTCCCAAGGGTTTATTCCCGATCATTTCCTTTTCCAACCTGGACAGTTTAACTCCAAAACTGTCTTTCAAGATGTGAGTTTTCAAGGGCAATTAGGAATGGGTAATAAATATTGGTCTAGCCAGTGGCACTCACATCTCTTAAATGAATAAAAATAAGTCCTGGTAAACCTCTCCCTCTCGCTAAAACTAGCAAATCTTCCAGCCTCATTTTAACACTCCATGAATTTGGTCTTTCCAATCAGAGTATGAACTCTCAACCACATTCTTATATGGTGAAGCATACTTTTAGCTTCTAGCTGCCCTCTTTCTCCTAAACTAAAACCCTTGCTCTCTCAAAGCCCAGTTCCATTGCAATGTGAATCAAATGCTGATTAGTTACCTTTGAGTGCCAACTCTCTTGCATTTAAAGCAGATTTTCAACACTTTTCAGGGACTTTGGAGATTCATCGTCTATCCACTGTGTTTCAAAGCATAAACATTTGCACCTTCTCCATCGTAAAACAATCTGATCTTCTTTTAATCTGTAACAATCAAGCCACTTGCCGTCAGGCAGATGTCGGAACATGTCACAAGAACCCCTTCATTTTACCTTTCATTAAAGTCACAGCCCTAAAATATAACAATCTTATGAACCTTGTAACAAGGTCCATTGCACAAGCTCCTGCTTACTAAAGTTCCCTGCCTAACCATTTGTGCAAGGCCTTTTATAAGAGTACGGACATTCTTCCATCTCGGGAGCTCATTCACCGGGATTTCCAGTGCCGTATTCAAGAACCTCTGTACCCATTCCAATGGTCCATAATGGTCCTGCAATCTGGCGCTCTGCCAGAGTATTCTGCACCTTCAGTGGAAGTGAATGCTCGGGAAACACATATTGGCAGGAACTTTCCAGGGGTTCACGCCGGCGGGATCTTCTGGTCCCGCTGATGACGCACCCCGCTGCAGTTTTCCCAGTAGCGTGGGATGGAGTTGATGGGAAATGGAGGTGTGCTGCCGTTCGCAACGAGAAACGTGCCACAGGGAAGCCAGAGAATTCCGCCCATTGAGTCTTGCCAGCTCTTGTGCTGAACCTGCATGGGTCTGTTTAGCACATCAGGAAATTCAAATTTAAAAATCGGCAATTAAGATCAAAGTCAAGACTTTAAAACAGTTTAGTCATAAAACCATTACATCCATTTAGCACCTATTTTCTCTCTATAGCCAAAATAATATTTCTAGCATGCTCTGTTTCTATTTTGGGTTTCCAGCATTCACAGTATTTTGCTTTTGTGTTGGAATTCTATATTCATCATCATCATCTAAAAGCCTCGATTTACTTCATGATGTTCTTTTAGCAATGACTTTAATTCAGTGGAAAGTCTGGGGGAAACAATTTGTTTACCTCCACTTTTCTGACCTTTGATGAAATGGTTACAATGACTGCAGCGCTCCGAAAGCTCGTGATTCCGAATAAACCTATTGGACATTAACCTGGTGTTGTGAGACTTCTTACTGTAATCTGGTGAGTGAGTGGGTGCAGACTCTGTATGAATTGTAGAATGTTGCATAATGTTCATTGATCCGATAAAGGGCAGAATAACACAGGGCCATGAGTTTCTTGGTGGCTACCCAAACCCAACTTATGGATTTAATACCCAGGTTGCTGTGGTGACCATCACACTTGAAATTAGATCCAGGAAAGTGAATACTTTCTCACTTGGTGCAAAATTGAGAAAATGTACCCTGTGTCTAAAATGACACAGTATCCTATATGTTCTAATTTACCTTCGACTGCCGTAAGGTGGCTTATCCTATTTAAACAGATTAATGCACAGCTACTTAAAGACAGCTAAGCACTCTGTACCATAACAATGTTGGCGGATGGATTATGAAAAGCAATGAAAACAATTACTGACATGTCCTGTTTGTAGAGATAAATTTGTTTGCATCCTGGTTAATTTGTCTCACTTTATGACTAAAAAGGAAAGAACTTATTCTCACATGGTACCTTTCACACTCTCAGAATATGCCCAAGGTGCTTCAAGTCAGTAAGTTTAACGATGTGGAGATGCCGGCGTTGGACTGGGGTAAACACAGTAAGAAGTTTAACAACACCAGGTTAAAGTCCAACAGGTTTATTTGGTAGCAAAAGCTACCAAATAAACCTGTTGGACTTTAACCTGGTATTGTTAAACTTCTTAGTAAGTTTAACTACAGTGGCTGGCGTTATTCACTTTCCTTAAATATGTTGATCAGATCATTCGAATTCCCTCTCTAAATCATTTTTGTGTCTCCATCTCTTTCCCCTCCTCTAAGACCCGCATGTGTTTGATCCTCTATCCTCCTTTGGCTGGTGTCCATTTTCTTTACACCTCTGAGACGTGCTTGGAATGTTTTTCTACCCAAAAGCTTAACATGAAATGTTAAGTTGATGTGCAGGTAAATTTATCAATTGGTGCATAAGGTCCCACAAGCAGTCAAAAGTGAAGTGAGCAGATGATTTGGTTTGGCAAAGAGAGGAATGTTGGACAGTGAAAATGTTTTCAAGTAGTGCAAAATGGATCTTATACAAAAGGCTAAATTTAAGTTCTCAAATGAAAGCTGACACCTCCAAAACTGCAGTGCCTCTCACTTATTGCATTGGTTAGCCTGGTTCAAATCCTAGAATGGACCATAACCTTCTAAGGCAGCTGTAAGATTGCACTGATGTTTTCATTTGAACTGGACTTGTGATGCAGTCGTAATCAGAATTTGAAATGGAATCAACCACATTACAATTTAGAATTACAGAAGATCTCTAATGGAGATTCTTCAGTAATAAATACACTAATATACCTATTAAAGTGAACTTTTCATGTATGACTAAGTATTAGGCATAATTTGTCCTTACTAGCATGGTTAACACTGATGCCTCACAGTGGATTTGATTCCCGGCTTGGGACACTGTCTGTGTGGAGTCTGCTCTGCATGTTCTCGCCGTGTCTGCATGGGTTTCATCCAGGTGCTCCGGTTTCCTCCCACAGTCCGATAAACATGCTGGTTAGATGCATTGGCCATGTTAAATTCTCCCTCAGTGTACCCGAACAGGCGCCGGAGTGTAGCTACCAGGGGGTTTTCACAGTAGCTTAATTGCAGCGTTAATGTAAGCCTGCTTGTGACACTAATAGATAAACTTTAAACTTTACTAATGAAAATTCTGCACAACATGGCTTACTCAGAACCTGGTCTACTTCAGCAAATAGATGGCAGGGACAAATAAAAGGAAATAGCAAACAACTGATAAGTAGAGGGACTGATCTCGTTGACCTTAGTGTTGTACAGTGGCTGTGTTATGAGTCCATTTCTTTTCCATTAGCAATGTATCAAGTCTAAAACTATTTCATTAAAAAGATGGATGAATTTAGAATATGATGGGACAAGACATGTAAGGATGATTGTTGTAAAATTAGCAAAAATGAATAGCTGTGACGTGTATGAAAAAAAAATCTTACTTTTTGTGCCAAAATAATTATTTTGAATGAACACGGAATATTTGCTGTTTCCCCAAGTTTTCACTTTAACTAACTGTTTATTAATGATCATAAATTACAGTATTATATTGTTGGTGATGGTACATACACCAGGGACTAGTAGTTCAAGAATATTTCAATCACCAATTGCTTCTAATTACAATTGAGTTCTGTTAACATCTTTGTTATTTTCCTTTCTATTTCATTAAATCTATGTACAATATAAATCACATGGCTTTTTAAAATCTTTAGGCTCCAGGACAGCGGACCTTTCTAGTGCATGTTTTTACTTGTTGACGATTTTTAAATATGTTTTCCTCTTGCATTTCTGAATTTTCTTTGGCAAAATAGTAAGGATTGTTACAGACCGCCATCTAGAGGTCATTTTGATGCTGAATGGCTGGTTTTGTTTTTATTCATTCGTAGGACATGGGCGTCGCTGGCTGGCCAGCATTTATTGTGAGAAGTCTCACAACATCAGGTTAAAGTCCAACAGATTTATTTGGTAGCAAAAGCCACTAGCTTTCGGAGCACTTGCTGCTCCTTCGTCAGGTGAGTGGGAGTTCTATTCAACCATTATTTTGTAAATTGAGTTTGTGTCTTTATATGCCCTGTTTGTGAACAGAACTCCCACTCACCTGACGAAGGAGCAGCACTCCGAAAGCTAGTGGCTTTTGCTACCAAATAAACCTGTTGGACTTTAACCTGGTGTTGTGAGACTTCTTACTGTGTTTACCCCAGTCCAACGCCGGCATCTCCACATCAGCATTTATTGCCCATCCCTAGTTGCGCCAGTTGGTGGCGAGCTGCCTTCTTGAGCGATTGATACAACTGAGTGGTGTGTTGGGCCATTTCAGAGGGCAGCTGAGAGTCGACCACATTGCTGTGGCTCTGGAGTCACATGTGGGCCAGATTAAGTAAGGACGGCAGATTTCCTTCTCTAAATGGCATTAGTGAACCAGATGGATTTTTCCAACAATCAACAACGGTTTTATGGTCATCAGTAGATTCTTAATTCCAGATCTTTTTTATTGAATTCAAATTCCGCCACCTGTTGTGGCAGGATTCGAACCCGGGTCCCCAGAACATTAGCTGAGTTTCTGGATTAATAGTTTAGCGATAATACCACGAGGCCATCGCCTCGCTCCAAGAACATTTAAAGATTTACAGATGTTGAGAGAATTTTAAAGGCCCGGATCGCTAATGTGTTGTATTTTTCATTTGAAGTGCAATGCATTTGGTAACTAAATTTAATCAAACACAGGATGTAACAAGTGAAGAGGATACTCAGTAGAGTGTATACCTCCAGTCCATTGTGTTAACTCAACATTATTACAATCGCCCAGCTCCTTCTTGAGGCTTTTCGCTGGCTGGTTGATGATCTGTCACTATAAAGTTAAAAAGTTATTTTTTTTTAAATTAAGAACTTCTATCTCACCGAGGAGTCTTCAGGTCAATCCACATCCAACAATCTGCTCTGAAAACTCTGCTCACATTTGGACAGCTCTGACAAATTCCATCACAGTAAGAGTTTTAACAACGCCAGGTTAAAGTCCAACAGGTTTATTTGGTAGCAAATGCCATTAGCTTTCGGAGCGCTGCTCCTCCGAAAGCTAATGGCATTTGCTACCAAATAAACCTGTTGGACTTTAACCTGGTGTTGTTAAAACTCTTACTGTGTTTACCCCAGTCCAACGCCAGCATCTCCACATCATAAATTCCATCACAGCAGTTGAGACAAAAAAACAACATTCAAAATAAAATAATCCACAACCATCCAGAAAAAAAGTCAATTCACCTGATCTGCCAGTATCTTCTTTTTATATTCTTTCATGGGACGTGTGAGTCACTGGCAAGGCCAGAATTGGTTGTCGAATACTAGTTGCCCTGGAACAGAGTTGCTTGCTAGATCCATATCTTTGCTAAAAGTTATCAATTCATCCCTTGGATCATACCCTAGTTGTGTACAAAATTTAGCTGACATCTGTCCATTATGTTTTGAGATACATTGGCCGGAATTCTCTGTTCACACCAGCAGGATTCTCTGGTTCCCCCCAGCAGCCCATCCCTGCCTGCGGGTTTTTCGCCGACGTGGGGTGACATTAATGGGATTTCCCATTGACAGCGGTGGGACCGGAGAATCCCGCCGCTAGCAAACAACGCGCCACTCCCGCAGGTGGAAAACACATGGCTGGGACATCGGAGAATCCTCGGCCATTATTTACAGACACACAGATCAACAAACAGGGTGAAAACATTACCTTCATCCAGCATTCACTGGCAGAGGTAATTATGAAAATGAATCACATTAATAGCCTTAAAAAATACACTTCTTGATAGTTTTCAATGAATGAAGAATTATTTATATTGATAATAAGCATCAGGATAAATCTGGTGGAGGCAGAAGTACAATATGAATTGCATCTATAAGAGATCAAACTGGACCCTGGGGTGCAAGAGGTGTTAAAATTGAATGAAACCAGGGACAGCTCATATAAAACCAACTGTGACTCTAAACGTCACTAAAGAAAAATTACCTGGTTGCATAGCTGTCTGAGGAACTTGTTTTATGCAAATCTGTTGCTGCATTTTTTCCATTACAACAGTGTGCTGCATTTTTATAATAGCGTCAAGGTACCAGTCACTCATAAGGGATTGGGTAAACACATTATGGGTTCCTTTAATGAGATTAGGGACATGAGAACATTCATACACAGGAAGACACATCAGAGCTGCGCTGTGTCCTGCTCACAGACAGAAATGAAACCAGACCTGGATCACATGACATACTTCCTTTCCAATGATATCATGCTGCTATCACTTAAAAGCATATTACCACACAATGATTACATTTAAAAAGTACTTCATTGGCAGTGAAGCACTTTTAGATGTCCTGAGGTCTTGAGAGGCACTATATGAACGCAATCATTTATTTTCTTTAACAACTTAGTCAAAGCTTAACCAACCCATTCATCAGAAGCCAAAGGAGATGGAAAGTCTGTAAGAAATGACCAGGGAACAGGGGAAAAATAAATCTCCTTTTACTGGAGCTGTAGTATGGTACTGGAGCAGGGCCATTTAAAATGCCCATTCCATCAGCACAGAGTTTGGCAAAGCTTTTCTTGCTGGAGAGCGAAAAGGTTGCAAGTTAGAGTGTGAGGTGCCTCAGTGAACATGAAGAATGGAGATTTATTTTGAAGATTGTACTTAAGCTAGCATAAAAACATCTTGCATTGGAATGCTACCATTGGTTGACGTAGGAAGTCGCATTAAATAAAAATAGGGATGAACTGCAAGGTATAATAAAACATGTTATCTGTTTAAATGTACTGTATACCTCCACAATCCTCCTCCCAGGTGACATCTGTAGGAAGATATCTTTGGTAAACATTTTGCATCTGTTTACAAGTACATATGATAATGCAAGAGAAAGTGCATTGTCAAAATGCGTCACTGGCAGGGGATATTATTACAAAGATTTTCTAGCACTTATTTTTTTCTCTCAAGAAAAGATTTTCCTGAATTCAATGCCATGTTTTAAAAAAAACTCAATGTCCGTAAAATATATGGGTATTTCGACAGATATTGGAGTGAAATCCTTTTTAATGAAGTCAGATCAAAACCTACGCTCATCCACAAAGTAAAGTTTATTTATTAGTCACAAGTAAAGCTTACATTAACACTGCAATGAAGTTACTGTGAAATTCCCCTAGTCGGCATACTCCGGCACCTGTTCAGGTCAATGCACCTAACCAGCAGGTCTTTCAGACTGTGGGAGGAAACCGGATCACCCAGAGGAAATCCACGCAGACACGGGGGGAATGTGCAAACTCCACACAGACAGTGACCCAAGCCAGGAATTGAACCCAGGTCCTTGGCGCTGTGAGGCAGTAGTGCTAACCACTGTACCACAATGCCATCCACAAATAAATGGCTCACTTTGTAGATTTTGGTGAAGAAGCTGGCAAGATGGAACAATGTTGTTACTCCATGATCAGAACAAATTAATCTTGATTATTCACCTTCTTAGATTATTATATAAGGTGGCCAGAGCCCATGATAATACTATTTACAAATAGTACATTGGAAGAAGTAGGCATGATAGAGTGATTTTTATTCCTATTGCTCCATTTTAATACTCATAACACATCCACTGCTTTTGAAATTCCACTTAAACTGTAAAATAAATTTAACTAATCTTTATTGTCAGAGCACCTGTTGCAATCATGTGTAAGACAATCACATGTAAGAAGTCTTCATTTTTAGCTATTAACTTTACTCTTTAGAAGTCACTAAAACAAGAGGGAGTGTTATTTTTTTTTAATTATGAAGCGGTTCCTTCAATTGTGCATAGATATAGGACAAGTTTCAATTTTAATCTTTTGTGTCAGTCCTAGTACTTGTAGGGTGCAATCTTACCTGCTGTTCATGCCATGCTCCCGTTGCAGCGAGGTCAGAGAATTTGGTGGCCAGTCAAATCTCCGTTCACTGCAGCAGGATGGGAAAATCCCACCAGCATAAGTGGTGATAAGATTCCGGCCACCGTCCCTGAACCTGGAGATCATGAACTGAGTCCAGCGTCTTGCTGGCGGTGTCGTTCAATACAAAGAATTATGACAAAATATTTTTTTAAAGTCTAATCTCATGGTTTGTCATTTCAAACATTGCTCTGAAATATTTGCTTCTCTGCAGCCTCAATATATCTCAGAAAGCGGTAAAATATAATCTTGAAAGAGACCAATGTTTCCTCTGGATGTGGAGGTGCACAGATAGAATATTCACTCTATTCAGGATCATCTCTTCCTGTTTTTAAAATGCACAGTTTATGTAAGATCTATTACTACATTTAGCACAAGGAGGAAAATTCCATCACGTATAAAATTACAAGGGGAAATTTAATCGAGAACTGCTCCTTGTGCAAGATGCCAGTCCCTCAGAAGCTAGGCATATCTCACGTTGCTGGCAGAGGTTTGCAAAATCTGTTGTATGGATTAATTTTCTGCTGCTGAGATTGCAAGGATTCTTACCGGAACTTTACCAGGTTCACAGAACGGCATTCTCTGTTGGCCTCAGGTGGGATCTTACGAGCCTCGGGTGGGTGAGGCGGTAAAATTGCGCATCTATGTCAGAAAGAATGGTTGGTAATGTGTTTTTTTGGTGGAACTTATATTTATAATGCTCGTGAGTTGTTCCAAATTAACACAGCTCACAAAATATTTATTCCCTGCAATACCATGGCAACTTGTGAGGAGAGTATCACAAAAATATTAACAAAGTCTTAAGCACTATCCTTCACAGAGGCTCAACGTAATCCTAATTTTTATTTAAAACTTTCTTCTGAAAGAAAAAAGTCCCTCAGTCCAATTGAAAATAATGTATATTGGAACCACGTACATAATATTGTCACCCCTTCATTCAGATTCCTTTCCCCTTCTCGGGGAATTCACTTCAGTTCTACTTGGCACCTCCGCAGACATCTCCTGCTGAGATTGGGAACTTGCCGTCTGGGAAATCTCAGGCACAAATCTTAATCTGCCACTCTTTGGCACTGAGTGATTCATTGTTAAATAAGCAATGTAAGTCTCCCTTCGTGCGGTACATGGAGAACGTGTGCCACACTGTGGCAGGAGCGTGTATGCTCACCAATGGGCCTCTGAAGGAAGATGGTTCCCTTTTGAAAGCTTCACTGAAAAAAAAAGTCCCCAGCAGTTTCTGCTTATACTTGGGTTCATTTAAAATTACGATTCATTCAGAAAGTAATTTCAAGCATCTCCTCACTTTCTGATAAGAAATGATACAATTTCCAAATATGAGCAGAGATTACCTGCCAGCAACATTGCCAATAGCTGTTCCTGTAAAGGTTGCAAATGACAGCACAGCTGGCGAGGAGTGAATAATATCTCAAGTCATTTTCATTAATCAGCTTCAATTATATCTCATTGCAAAATATTAAAAGTGAGCATATTCCTTAACATGTATTAATATCCGACAATTGCTTTAAGCTGCATCTTTATTTTATGTTATCTTGTATTTATTGTTCCCCGCAAGCCTTCTTGAGCTCAATGGGTGCGATATGGGGGGGAAAGATTTAAGTTAATATAAATGTTGCAATTATAATCCCAAACCTTTACACTTACATATAAACCTTTCTCTGGGTTTAACTGATCCAGTGACAGTCACCAGTTGAGAACCTGTCTGGAGTTTCAAATGGTAATTTAAGCACATTTTTCTGTCGCTATTTGTAAAACATATCAACTACACGTTACTTCATACTAGTTTAAATTGTATGAGTACTTCACAGTGGAGAAGAATGTAATGGCCTGGATTTTGCTGGTTATGTGAAAGAAAATAGGAGTACGGCTATGTTTTTGTTGAGGACAGAAAGATTATGCAATGGAGCAAACCGGACTGAGTTGAAGGTATTGCTTCAACCCCACCAGTGGCCACAGCCTCAGTCATGGCCCTTCCCATAATGATCAGCCCGGTCTCCGCCATAGGGATTAGAACATGGAGGTATGCCTCTCCTCCTCCATGTAGCTCCTGCTGCCTCCAGTTGTGCAGGAGGGAGGGAAGAGTGTCACTTCCTTGCACTGGGTGGTGCAGCCTTCATGGTTAAATAGTTGACAGGTTATGCAAGCTGTGAGATGCATGTTTGAGACTTACAACAGTGCTAAGTGTGTGTGCATGGTCAAGCTAATAAATATTCTCTATGATTACTGATTGATGGAGATTGCCAGTAGGGTAGTGATGGGTGTGTGATAATAAGAGTAGTGGCTGTGATGAGTTGATAGGAGTTGGCATTTAAAGAAGCACTCATTGTCTTGGGCGACCCAAATGTGTTCACTAAATTACCGCCTGCATTGTATCGCTTAATTTGGGGCTAAACTACTGGCAGTTATCCCCTCCGTTAGATCTTGCCACTGATTTCTGAGCATGCTGGCACAGTGGTTCGCACTGCTGCCTCACAGCGCCAGAGGCCTGGGTTTGATTCCTGGCTTGGGTCACTGTCTATGTGGAGTTTGCACATTCTCCCCATGTCTGCGTGGTCTTCCTCCGGCTGCTCTGGTTTCCTCCCACAGTCCAAAGATAAAATTAAAGTTAAAGTTTATTTATTAGTCACAAGTAAGGCTGACATTAACACTGCAATGAAGTTACTGTGAAATTCCCCGAGTCACCACACTCCGGCGCCTGTTTGGGTCAATGCGCCTAACCAGCAGGTCTTTCAGACTGTGGGAGGAAACCGGGGCACCCGGAGGAAACCCACGCAGTCACGGGGAGAACGTGCAAACTCCACACAGACAGTGATCCAAGCCGGGACTCGAGCCTAGGCCCCTGGCGCTGTGAGGCAGCAGTGCTAACCACTGTGCCATAATGTACGGGTTAGGTTGATTGGCCATGCTAAATTGCCCCTTAGTGTCAGGGGGACTAGCCAGGGTAAATGCATGGGGTTATGGGGATAGGGCCTGTGTGGGATTGTAGTCAATGCAGACTTGATGGGCCAAATGGCCTCCTTCTGCACTGTAGGGATTCTATATGTTGAGCATATGTCTGAAGGGAATCCACTGCCCCACATCCACCTGCCACCCCACACACACACGCACACACAGTTTCAAAGTATTTCTCCTCTATTCCATCTCTCTGCCCTGGTCAACCATTGTTGATTATTGCACAAGGCATTATTTCCAATGTTCCCAGCACCTCCAGTAGCCATAATGCACCTTCCCTATAAGGAATGCTGTCCAGCTTTAAGTAGTACAGGCTAGCTTCAAATAGTGCTGGAAGTGCTAGGAAGTAGCCATATTGGGAACTCTGATGGTACATGCTGTCAATGAACAGTGCAGCTTGCAGGCAGCACAGATTTGGCCTGCTATCTGAACGGACTCAGGCAAACCACACATCATGATCTCGGCACCTGTTTTCTGAAGCTAACCAATTTAATTCCCAGAGTCTAAACGGATATTACATTTAGTTCAATGTCATATCATGTACAGGAAACAAAATAACAATAGGGAAAGGAAGATGGGATTAAGAGTGAGATAAGAGAGACAGAAAGAAAAAGTAAGAAAAATGTTTTATTTGAATTTTTAAAATCTCCAACAATAAGTCCAATCTGAAAGAAGTCTCCACATTGGTAAATTCAATTATCATTGCCATTTCCATGACCATTTTCTTTGGGAAGATTCGATAGCATCTACTTTATTTGTTCATGGGATGTGAGCATTGCGGTTAGGCTAGCATTTATTGCCCATCCCTATTGCTCTTGAAAAGGTGGTGGTGTGCTGTCTTTGTGATCCTTTGCAGTTAATTTGGTATATGTACACTCACAGTGTTGTTAGTAAGGGAGTTCCAGGATTCTGATCCAGGAAAGAATGCCTGTCAGTTCCAAGTCATGATGATATATGATATGGGTTGGCACTTGCAAGAAAGTGGTGATGTTCCAATGTCTGCTGCCCTTGGTTTTTCAAGGGGATAATGGCCTCGGTTTTGGAAGGTGCTGCGAAAGGAGTTGTCACAGTAAATGGTACAAGTTGCTGCCACTCTGTACCAATGATAGATGGAGTGAATTTTGAAGGTGGTGGATATTCTGAACAAGTGGACTTCTCAGCTTGGATGTTGTTGAGCTTCTAGAGTGTGGGAGCTGCACTCATCCAGGCAAATGGAGAGAATTTGAACACACTCCTCATATATATCTTGTAGACAGTGGATAGGTTTTATGGATTCAGGAGGTAATTTACTCAATGCAGAATTCATAACTTCTGACCTCTTCTTATAGTCACAGTATTTATATGTTTGGTCCTGTTGAAGCTCTTGTCAATGGTAACCCCAAAGGTGGAGCTGGAATGAGGATTCAATGATGGTGCTGCATTGAATGTCAAGGGGAGATGGTTATTAATAGGCACCTGTGTTGCACAAATGTTACTTGCCCTCAACCCAACACTGACTGTTGTCCAAATCTTGTTGCATGCGGGCAGTTAGCAAATCAGTATCTGCTGAGTTGCGAATGGTGCTGAACACTGTGCAAATATTAGAATTATAGGATCCCTACAGTGCAGAAGGAGGCCATTCGGCCCATTGAGTCTGCACCAACCACAATCAATCCCACCCAGGCCCTATTCCTGTAACCCCACATATGTACCCTGCTAATCCCCCTGACACTGAGGGTCAATTTAGCATGGCCAATCAACCTAACCTGCACATCTTTGGGCTGTGGGAGGAAACCGCAGGACCCGGAGGAAACCTACGCAAACATGAGAAGAATGTGCAAATTCCACACAGATAGTAACCCAAGCCGGGAATCGAACCCAGGTCCCGAGTGCTGTGAGGCAGTAGTGCTAACCACTGTGCCACCGTGCCGCCCATAAGAGAACGTCCCCACTTTTGATCTTTTGTTGGAAGGAAGATCATTGATGAAGCAGCTGCAGTTGGTTGGGTCTAGGTCACTTTGCTGAGAAATGCCAATCATGATATCCTCAGGTGGAGATGACCCACAACTGCAGCCATCTTCCTTTCTGATAGGTGTGTATTCCACCAATAGAGAGTATTTTCCTTGGTTCACATTGGCTTTAATTCTATTAGGGATCTTTTCCCTCAAATGGTGGACAAGTCTTAACTTTTCTGTTATGTTCTGTGGGTATCAAATAGTTAAGTATCGGAACCTCACAACATTGCATCCCTGAGAATGCCCAGCCACTGAGTGGTGTGGCCAAGTTTGTGCAGGAGCAGGGAACTTTGAACAGCAATGTCCTGATTTCCATGTTCAACAGCTCATGATGGGGCGCTAAAGGTTTCAGCCTAATTTATAAATTAATAATGATGAATGCTGTTAGCCCCAGTGTCTGGTACGTTTATGGAAATGATATTTCAGTTTATCTTTTACTTTAAGTAAAAGTTAACCATGGAATAAAAAAATCAAAATTCCATACTCCACCAGAACTATTTCTTTACAATGTACAAAACAAAATGAAGCCTAAAGCTACATCAAACAGCACAGACTAAACACACTTAGCCAGCTGCTGATGTCTCCAATTCTCCCAGTATTACTCCTCAAGGGATAAAAGTGTCTGCAACAGATGAGACAAAATGCAACAACTGATCTTTACTCAGTTAAGATACTTTTCAGAATTGTTACTGTCAAACTTGGGTCTCTTTGTAAGACTCAAATGCATGTCTTCTCAACATTGGCTGAAGTCTTACCAAAGAATGGCTGTGTTGGTTCTGGAGCAAAAAGCGGAGTGTTTCCTGCCGACAGCGACAGTGTGTTTCTGGGCCGAATCTTATGCCTCGTTAGCGATAATTTCTTTGCCCACAGATTTCATGCTGCACCTGTGGCCTGTTCCATCTGCCCTGAACTGACTTAATCGCTGCAAGCACTGGGGAGCTCCATATATACAACTCCCCAGCACGACTGCAGGGGATGGCAGCCAAGAAACCCGCAATACACTTCTCAGAGGGGGCCCTCACCAGGATGCTGGATGGAGTGGAGCAGAAGCAGGACATACCCCACCCCAAGTCCAAGAGACAGCCTTCCAGCCAGGTCACCACCCCAGCCTGGGATACACCAGCAGCCCTGGTCAGTACTCCAGAAGAGGACGGTCGTAGCAATGTGGGAAGAAGATGAATGATCTTTTTCACTTTTTCACCCCGGTCCCACACTGGACCCCATTGCGCACCCCTCACACCTTCAAACCTTTCTCTCACTCGGCCACCTTGCCCTTTGCCAACACCAGGCGCCAGGTTCCCCTCCACAATCATCTGTTGCCCCTAGTAGCTGCTGTGCTCCTCACACACCAGCTCTCACCTAAGCCTGCCACGCTTCATCACCATCTTAAATGTCAAAACTCCCATCTACATTCTCCCTCTCTGTATCATTCCAGGACAAACTCAACCACAACAAGCATGAGCGGGCACAGCCACCTGGAGTCATGCCTGAGCTCTGAACCCTCATGTGTTTTGAGGAGTGAGCCCTCGAGCTGGCAAGGGAGGAGGAAGAGCGTGCCTGCGCTGCTGGGGAATTGGGGGCAGCAGAGAAACATGAGAATCCTCAACACATATGCTGTCATTCCTCAAGTCTCAAGTGAGTAAATGTTTCCTCCATAGCCCCTGTAATGCACTGATGTCTCTTGCAGGTTGATCATTGGAACAGGCTGACCATCCTCGCACCTCCTGGACCCACCAGACTCCAGCAGCTCAGAGGAGGAACTCTCCGACTCCACTATTGAACAGGCGTCACATCTGTCACCCTCACCCAGCACCAGCGCAGACACTCACACCTCGGTGGATTCACTAAATAAACAGCTCCTGGATTACTCACTTAGTGTGGGTTCCAATCACACTGCAGTCATCCCCCCACCCCCGCCCCCAGGTGTGAGGCCTTTCAGGCCACGAGGGGAGATGAAGCCCATTCATGAATCACCCACTCTGCCCTTACATTCTGATCTCTCATAGGATCCAACCTGGGATAACTCACAGTTGCTCTCCCAGTGCTGAGCCTCTTCTTTTCAAGCCCTCCCACCTTTTGGCCAGCCCCCATTCCTTCAGGGCACTTCTTCAGCTTTGATATGGACAGGAACCCAGGAAGGAGGAAACAGTAAGTGCTGCCTGCATACCAGCCTTCACAACTCTTTTATAGCAAGGAGCACCTCAAAATGAAAGGAAGGAAAGGCCTGCAAGTGATTCCTGTGGACCCCTCCCCCCAAAATGGCTATTGTGAGACCCCCCCAGCCCCGACCTGTGTCCCCTGAGTCATATCCATTGCCTCCCTGAGCAGTAAACACCCCAGACAGTGCTGGAAGGGTGGTACGGTGGCACAGTGGTTAGCACTGCTGCATCACAACGCCAGAGACCCGGGTTCAATTCCAGCCCCGGGTCACTGTCTGTGCAGAGTTTGCACATTCTTCCCGTGTCTGCGTGGGTTTCCTCCGGGTGCTCTGGTTTCCTCCCACCGTCCAAAGATGTGCATGTTAGGTTGATTGGCCATGGTAAATTGACCCTGATGTTAAGGGATTAGCAAGGTAAATATGTGGGGTTACGGGAATAGGGCCTGGGTGGGATTGTTGTTGGTACAGACTCGATGGACCGAATGCACTGTAGGGATTCTGTAGATTCTATGGTTGCCTGAGCGTTCTCCTCCAAACTCCCCCCTGGAGGTAAAGGCACCAGATTCACGTTTATGTGGAGTTGTTGTAAATGGCGCTGATGTGACATCACGCTGGCATTCGCTGAATATCCGGTGTGGGCGGAAGTCCGGGAGAGAGTGCTCACTAAAGACATGCTAATATATTAAAATAAGCTTTCTGCGGATCCGTACTACGCTTCATGCTATTCCATCGGAGGGGCTGGGAAGATCGGAACTCGGAAACTTGCCTGCGTGAACCGTACTTTCCGGACTTTGAGTGCACGCCACCATTCCAGGGAGTACAGGTTGAAAATCGCTCCCATTATATTGAAACTCCTTGGATTTTTTATGACCCTTCGTAATGATTAATGAAAGTTATAGGGTAAAACTCCTTTATTAATATAAAACAATAAAGTGCCTGTTCTTTTCTCCGACAGATCATGAGGGAATAGGGAATGAAAATAAATGACATTGATACATGTCACTCTTGAGGATGCAATTTTATTAGCAACTTGTTCATTAATTTTCTCAATGTGGACTTTCACCACAGTTCTCATTGTCCTGCAGATGCTATGTTCATTAGTTATTGTCCAACATGTAACAATGTCAGGGCAAACACTCTTGACTTTAATTTGTGCCAAATATTTGGTTATAAGTCTGTAAATATAAAGCATATTCTACACCTTAATGGCAGTGCAAACCTACTTTGTGTTTTATTTTGGGAAAGGGGGAAGCATGTTTAACAAACACCTTAGAAAGAACTGTTCAAGACTTTGTTCAATATTAACGCTGCACAGTTGACATTTGCAACACGACACTCACGCTGATTGCATTTGTTGCATAATGGGATTCTATTACCTCTGTCACCTCTGCCCTGTTTCCAGGAGTTACACTGACTAAGGTTCCATGGCAAACATCCACAGGGGTCAAGTTTGGTAGTGCCGGGACCACAATCTGTTGGAGTCAATCACCTGGCCTTTATAAAAACAATTTGAATTTAATACATATGCATCGATGCACAGATTCAAAAGTAGATTTTTTTAAAAAGGTTAATGAGATATCGGCCCTTACGACAAGTGGGTTGGAATTCAAAAGCGAGAACGTTATGCTTCTGCCATACAGAGCCTTGATTAGACACCATCTGAATACTGCATGTAGTTTTGACCACCAGACTTCAGGGTCTCAGGAAGGTCCTTGCTCTAGAGGGAGTATAACAAGGATTTACCAGGCTGATTCCTGGGATGGCAGGTCTGTCATATGAGGAGAGACTAAGTCGATTAGGATTATATTCACTGGAGTTCAGAAGAGTGAGAGGGGATCTCATAGAAACTTATAAAATTCTAACAGGGTTAGACAGGGTAGAGTGAGAAAAAATGTTCCCAATGGTGGGGGAGTCCAGAACTAGGGGTCATAGTTTGAGGATAAGGGAAAAACCTTTTAGAACTGAGGTGAGGAGTAATTTCTTCACCCAGAGGGTGGTGAATGTGTGGAATTCACTACCACAGAATGTAGTTGAGGCCAAAACATTGTGTGATTTCAAGAAGAAATTAGATATAGCTCTTGGGGCTAAAGGGATCAAGGGATATGTGAAAAACGGGGATCAGGATATTGAATTTGATGATCAGGCATGATCAAAATGAATGGCGGAGCAGGCTCAAAGGGCCGAATGGCCTACTCCTGCTTCTAGTTTCTATATATTGGGTGGGTTTCTCCGGCCGTTCACGCCAGCCAGATTCTTCCCTCTGGCAGCGGCGATGGGGCACAAACAGCTGGTAAATTCCGACCATTGATTTTGGAGGGGCCAGAGTGCAGTTTCACCTAAATAATAATGGGGCTTCAAGGGTTAAGTTTTGAGAGCAGGTTGAATAAGCTTGGCTTGTATTGAGAGGTTTAAGGGACATAGAACATAGAACAGTACAGCACAGAACAGGCCCTTCGGCCCACGATGTTGTGCCGAGCTTTATCTGAAACCAAGATCAAGCTATCCCACTCCCTATCATCCTGGTGTGCTCCATGTGCCTATCCAATAACCGCTTAAATGTTCCTAAAGTGTCTGACTCCACTATCACTGCAGGCAGTCCATTCCACACCCCAACCACTCTCTACGTGTAGAACCTACCTCTGATATCCTTCCTATATCTCCCACCATGAACCCTATAGTTATGCCCCCTTGTAATAGCTCCATCCACCCGAGGAAATAGTCTTTGAACGTTCACTCTATCTATCCCCTTCATCATTTTATAAACCTCTATTAAGTCTCCCCTCAACCTCCTCCGCTCCAGAGAGAACAGCCCTAGCTCCCTCAACCTTTCCTCATAAGACCTACCCTCCAAACCAGGCAGCATCCTGGTAAATCTCCTCTGCACTCTTTCCAGCGCTTTCACATCCTTCTTATAGTGAGGTGACCAGAACTGCACACAATATTCCAAATGTGGTCTCACCAAGGTCCTGTACAGTTGCAGCATAACCCCACAGCTCTTAAACTCCAACCCCCTGTTAATAAAAGCTAACACACTATAGGCCTTCTTCACAGCTCTATCCACTTGAGTGGCAACCTTTAGAGATCTGTGGATATGGACCCCAAGATCTCTCTGTTCCTCCACAGTCTTCAGAACCCTACCTTTGACCCTGTAATCCACATTTAAATTAGTCCTACCAAAATGAATCACCTCACATTTATCAGGGTTAAACTCCATTTGCCATTTTTCAGCCCAGCTTTGCATCCTATCTATGTATTTAACACCAAGGTGTTAAAAAGTGATTATGGTATTTGATAGAGTAGATACAGAGAAAATATTTCCTCTGGAGGAGGAATCAAGAACTGGAAGTTATAATCTTTAAGTTAGAAACAGACTTAAGAATAAAATCAAGAAACACTCTGTTCACACAAAGATTACTGGAAATCTGCAATTTTCGCCCCCAATGGCTGTAGATGCCAGGTTTATTAATATTTCCCAGTCTGATATCAGTTTTGCTCTAATGGTATTGAGGGAGATGAGAAAAGTGGACAAAAGGAGTTGAGATACAGAACAGACAATGCTAAAGGATGGAGTAGACTCATGGTGGCTGAATACTTTCCTCCTGTTCTTATATTCTTTCATAGAGTGCATTCACCAGCAGGAACACCAAAGTGTTTCCTGTTGGCGTAAGCAGCGCCTGTCAGGTGGGATTCACCACCTTTGGTATATAAAATTGTGCATTGTGCAAAACACACTGGTCAGTCTGGCTGCACAGAGATCGGAGTGCCCTCCCCAAAAAGAGAACCCTGATCTCAACTTTCAGAGACAGGCCCCACCTCCTCGCCACCATGGACATGGTGACCACCACCGCCACCTCCCCCCCCACCCCCCACCCCCGTTAACAAGGGGAGCGCTCCCACCACTCAGCAAAATGGAGTACTGCTATGATTTTTGAAGGCTTCCAGATGTCCAGGGAGCATGGATATTAAAGTGACCAGGCCATTTCAAAGATTTCACAGTACACAGACAAGAATGAAGAATCTCACCCAACATTTTGAATCCTGTGTGCAGTTTTGGAATGGAATGCATTGGAGGCAGTTCAGAGGAGGTTTGCTCGATTGATATCTGGAAGGAGTGGGTTATCTGAAGAAGTAAGATTTGATAAACTGAGCTTGTTTCCACTGGAGTTTAGAAGACCGATTGAAGTATATAAAACCCTGAATAGTCTCAACAAGATGGACTTGGAAAGAGTGTTTACTCCTGTCGGTGAGTCCAGAGCTAGGGTGCACGGCTTTGAAAGTAAGGGTTAGCCTTTTTGGGCCGAAGTTAGCAGAATCCTTTTGCTCTGAGTAAGTTGTGCAACTTTGGAACTCTGAGTGAGAAGGCAAGGGAGGCAATATCATTGAATATTTTTAAGGCAGAGGTAGATTGGTTCATAATAAGCTAGGGAAATTAAGGTTATCAGGGGTAGGTGGGAGTGTGAAATTTGAAAGATAAACATCAGCCAATTGGACCCCTTAATTTGACGGAACAAAATGGCAGTGGGAGGATTGGGCAAGAACATCACGCACAAGGCATGAATCAGGAATGGTGAGGTCTGCAAAGCAGAGTAGCAGGAAAGAAATGAGATTGAACGGTTGATTTGAAAAGATTAGTGAGGCAATGACATGGCATTAAATGAACGAAAGGCTTAGAAATTGATAAGGAAATGATAAAAGTCATGGGTAAGATGCCAGAAAAAGGAAGATTTAAAAAAATGCTGCAGGGGAAATTTCCACTCCATCACCCACTCCTATATGAGAAAGCAATTGACATCAGCTCCTGATCTAGTGTGCTGTGTGCAGCTTATGAGCTTCCCCGACTTTCAGCAGCCCAAAGACAGTCTGAATGTGACCAATTTGCCACATTATCTCCATTTTATCTGCAGGCTGTGACCCTTACTTCCCATGGCTCACCTTTCCCGCTCTGCCACTTCACCTCACTTCCGACATTATTTCACTCTAGCTCAATTCTGGGCTCGAGGAACTGTGAGGTAAACTCTTACTGCTCCTTTCCACCTCCCTAAGCAGTGAGCAGGCAGCTGGGCAGAAGCTCAATCGCCCCGTTGGGAGGTGCAACTAACAGCCAACAACGGAGTATTTCCAGAGGGTGGGTCAACACAGAAGATATAAAACAACAATAGCAACAAAAACAGTTCAATTAATACGGCAGCTTTAAAGGCAAAAATGAAAATTCATCACAAAGTCAAAAAAAGCTGAGTGGTTTACCTTGAAATGTTTAACCATAGAATAGAATCCCTACAGTGCAGTCGGGGGTCATTCAGACCATCGAGTCTGCACTAACTCTTTGAAAGAGCATCTTACCCAGGCCCCAACCACACCCCCCCCCACCCCCTCCCCCTCCCCCCCCACCCCCTCCCCCTCCCCCTCCCCCCCCGCCCCCTCCCCCTCCCCCCCCACCCCCTCCCCCTCCCCCTCCCCCTCCCCCTCCCCCTCCCACCCCCACCCCCCTGCCACCTTATCCCCGTAACCGCATGCATTTACTCCACATAAACCATTACCCAAGGCTGGAATCGAACCCGCGCCCCTGGTGAAGTGAGGCAGTAATGCTAACCACTGTGCCAACGTGCCGCCCTATTGGTAAAGTCTTAACACAAGGCCAGAAAATTCTGTCCTAAAGATTCTATAATTTGCTGATAATACTGTCCTATGTAATCATGATGTGAAGTTGCCAGCGTTGGACCAGGGTGAGCACAGTAAGTAGTCTCACAACACCAGGTTAAAGACTCACCTGATGAAGGGGCAACGCTCCAAAAGCTCATGCTACCAAATAAACCTGTTGGACTTTAACCTGGTGTCCTGTGAAATGTAAGAACAAATCAAATGCAATGCTTAGAATATACAAAGAAAGCCATGAACGGAATTTCTTTCAGATTGTTTTTTCATCGTGGTATTTTCATCTTTATTTCTTATTGGAAGTAAAATACTTGACTGGCTGTTGGTGCTAACATCTTCTTAGCCATTCTTATTTGTTTTTACTCTTTGAGGAATAGTGGGGGAAGTGGTGGAAGAATTTCTGAGCTGAATATCAGTTCTGTTGAACCGCATTCTGTGGCTAACAAGCCCTGGCGATGGACTCAATCCCGGAGCATCTGGTCCAGCGGTTGGGGTACTACCATTGCACCATAAGACCTTCTACTTGACTGGTAGGATTAGGGAACAAAATTACCTTCAGCATCTTTTCTATGAAACGCAATCGATTCAATGTATAACCCCACACTAGGTCATGCTCACCCAGTAACCAATCTCTGTTGACCTCCCTTGGTTCTCCATATCCCAACACTCTGAGATCTGAAGGCTTGACTGTGTTTTCATGGCTCACACCATCCAAATCTGCAACTTTCACCAGCTCTCCATCCCAATCTTAAATCTTTGGCCCTCTGCCTCTTAAACCCCTTCCAAGTGTTTCTCATCTGGGAGCAGAGCTTCCTGTCATCTGGAAATCCTTCCCTAATCCACTTTGCTTTTCTATTTATCTCTCTGCTTTTTAAAAAAAATATTTTAACAGACCTTTACAATCGCTACATTAAAACAAAAACAATGTTATTCTTGGCTGACAGCTCAGTGGTCTGAGAGTTAAGAGATCTAAAGGTCATCAAAGCTTTCTAGCTCAGGTCAACTTGCTCCTGTGTTTTCACTCATCCTTGTTCAGTTAGCACATCACAGTGTGTGACTTCCTGCATTTAAACATAAGTGGAAATTTCAAAGATCTTCCCAGAGATTACTTCAGTAGATTGTGTCTTGTGGCATGTTATTGTGAGCATGAAGTCAGAAATTGTAAGAATTCCCTTGTTAAAGACTCCTTCCTTGGAACCATTATCCTGGAGCCAGATACATTTTTAGTTATCCCCAGGTAGTACAGCTGCAGCACACACTTCATCTGAAACCAAAGGTTGTGTCCTTCTGCAAACTCTTTGCAGTTATCTGAATGAGTTTCAGAATTTTTAGTCAGTGTGGTTGATGCTATTGAGACACAATAAGATTTTCCTTATTATTTGTACAGCACATCATCAAAATATTCTGTTTATTTCTTTTCCTCATGGCCCCACATGTATTTGTTGACAGAATTACTTTGGAGTTACTTCACAAAATGCATGGAACAGGATTACACACTGTGGTGGACCTCAGTTGTGCCTTTGTCCTATATGGACCACCGTTGTGTGTGTTTGTCATACCTGGACACATCCCCTTCCAGTTTGGTGCCTCCCCTCAGCACCTAGTATAAAGGTGGCTGTCTCCTCCCCCTTGTTCAGTCCAGGTCGGTTAATTGTTGGGATCTGCTCCTGATTCTGTTGTGAATAAAAGCCTACACTTATATTGGCATATCGGTAGTCTTTCGCCTTATTGATAGTGCATCACACACCACGCAATATCTTTCATTTTTGTAAATTGATATCTTTGCACTGTTAAATACTAAGTTACCATTTCAACCGTTACCATTTCTTTACGCAGAGAGTGGTTGGGGTGTGGGATGGACTGCCTGCAGTGATAGTGGAGTCAGACACTTTAGGAACATTTAAGCGGTTGTTGGATAGGCACATGGAGCACACCAGGATGATAGGGAGTGGGATAGCTTGATCTTGGTTTCAGATAAAGCTCGGCACAACATCGTGGGCCAAAGGGCCTGTTCTGTGCTATACTGTACTGTTCTAACTTCAAATTAACATCCACAAATAATCGGCTCAAACTTGTAATGATGCCTGCTGCAAAGTAAGATTAACAGAAGATCCAGCAACACAAACTCATTTTGATTTGTATAATTTGAAGAACAAACTTTTTTTTTTGACTGACCCTGGGGTTGTTATTATTTCCTTGAAGGAGCTGGGCTACATTTGAAAGATATGGAAGCGGATTCTCCCTTATAGTTGGTGAAAGGAGTGGTGGGTTTTTAGGTAGTCCTGCCAGGAGACCTAGACACTTTGAGGATTGAGCCTCAGTTGTTGCAAATCATTTTTTTCTATTCATGGGATTTCGGTGTCTCTGGCTGGGCCAGCATTAATTGCCCACCCCTGAGGGCACTTAAGGGTCAACCGCATTGCTGTGGCTCTGGAGTCACATGTAGGCCAGACCTAGTAAGGATGACTGATTTCCTTCCCTCAAGGACATTCGTGAGCCAGATGGGTTTTAATGACAATTGACAACGGTTTCATGGTCATCATTAGACTTAATTCCAGATTTTTATTGAATACATATTTCACCATCTACCATGGTGGGATTTGAACCTGGGTGCCCACAGCATTAAGCCGGGTCTTGGGACTAGCAATACCACTATGCCACTGCCCCCCCTGTCCCACTGCCCTTCAGGCAGTCTGCCGCCTCCTAACAGCTACAATGTCAAGCTTCTCAGGCAGTTTCTAAATTCCGCCACAGATTTTAGTTTCCACTGACTTGCACGGAAACAAAAATTGGGAGACAACCCATTGTTTAATGAGTCGTCACTCCAGTGTTGCACATTTCACACTAATAGCAGAATTGCGCCTAATGTAACTTAAAAGTAATCTCTTAATGTAATTTGTCGGGTGAATTGTAGTCCAACCTCAGCAATCATGCTGCTTGGAGTTGCCTTGTCCATCCTGCAGGGTAATTCCTTTGACAAAAATAAAATTGAAAGCAAATTCTCACATAGGTTGATTCATTGCTGGATGTTCCTGAGCACCAAGTGAGTTCCTAACATGACAATGTTCCCTGACTTACCAGCTCACTTCAGAATAGTAAAATAAAAATTAAATCTACTTTTTGGCTTCTGTGAGACAAGAGTCTGTGTGCCATTTCACAGTGTTGGAATTTCCTGTGCTTCTGTGCACACTCAGGGATCTGAAAGTACCTCTGGCTGGGTACTCACTGACCCAGATGCTGATTTGGATGTAGAGATATTGGAGTATTTATAGGGAGAAAAAGGATATGGTAAGGTCAATATTTCTGGTTGCTGTCAATTTAACTTGCTTGTGGAATTAAGTATGAAAATCTCCTCCCTTCTTGTTAAATCTTGGTTTGTTTTCTGTACATATTTTAAGCATTGACTTGTGAATTGGTAACCAACTGCAATCTTTAGAACAATTGATGGAATGGTGAAGGGAACCATAGCCTAGAAATTGATATAGATATCAGCTCAACTGTAGTCAGCTGTGCATAGAAAGCTTAAAAACAAATTTGAATGAATTTGACTCAATAACTGTGCATTTTAATGTCTGCACAGTGGGCTGTCCAGTGGTGAGGTGGGATAATTATTGCAAGACTAGGGTTAATTGGACTGTGAGTCCACTTAAACTCCTCAAATAGTGTGGGGGAAACTAAACAGCTGTTAGCTCTAGGATATCATAACAGCAAGCAGTTTGTAAGGTCCAAGGAAAGCCCCTCCAATTACCTCAGCGATACTTGGAGAAGGAACACAATCAATCAAATAGATAGCCAAAGCTTCCTACCCTCCCTGAAGCACCTGGTACAGTAAGCATGAGAGGAAGAGGTAGACAGGATGAATGCTACCTCCGACACTTGGAGGGGTTATCGGATAGATGTTAAGCTTGAAGAAATCTGCAAAGATAAGCCAAAGTACTGCCATAGTGAATTTGCAGGTAACTGACTGAGGGAAAATTTCAATCTCACTTTTGATCAGAACTAATTCTAATTGTATTGACCATAAACCCATAAGATGTAGCACCATTTGGCCCATCAAGTCTGTTCCTCTATTCAATGGCCTCCACTTTAACATTTGTTTTGTGACTGATCCTGGGAGAATGGTGGATTTTATTTGACTTGATTTGATTTATTATTGTCACATGTATTAGTATATAGTGAAAAGTATTGTTTCTTGCGCACTATACAGGCAAAGCATATTGTTCATAGAGTGCATAGGACAGAAGGAAAGGAGAGGATGCAGAATATAGTGTTACAGTCATAGCGAGGGGATAGAGAAAGATCAACTTAATCATAGGATCATAGAATCCCTACCATGCAGAAGGAGGCCATTCAGCCCATCAAGCCTGAACTGACAACAATCCCACCCAGGCCCTATCCCTGTAACCCCACGTATTCACACTCCGACACTAAGGGTCAATTTAGCATAGCCAATCAACTTAACCCGCACATCTTTGGACTATGGGAAAAAACTGGAGCACCCGGAGGAAACCCACGTAGACATGGGAAGAATGTGCAAACTCCACACAGACAGTCACCCAAGTCTGGAATCGAACCCGGGCCCCTGGTGCAGTGAGGCAGCAGTGCTAATCACTGTGCCACCATGCCACGCACTTCATGTAAGGTAGGTCTGGTGGCTGCAGGGAAGAAGTTGTTCTTGAGTTGGTTGGTACGTGATCTCAGACTTTTGAATCTTTTTCCCGACAGAAGAAGATGGAAGAGAGTACGTGCGGGGTCCTTGATTATGCGGGCTGCTTTTCCGAGGCAGCAGGAAGTGTAGACGGAGTAAAGTCAGGTGGAAATAGCGGGTGCAAATTTCCTACCAACCCAAAACCACTTCCAATTTCCTTTTGCCATGTAGCACCCTGCCCTGGTGCCCCCAATCCCTCTGATATCGGCAAACAACACTGATCTATAATCAGCCACGATTCCATATTACATTGCACAAATGCGATTAAATAGACCTCTGAAGCACATTGCATTTCCTCTGCCACCACCAATGGGCTATCATGAAAGTGTGATGCCTATATAAAAGAGATTTCGCTTGCTGTTACGTGGTGGTTGTCTGGCAGATCACCAGATTAGTCTTGTGCAGTTCATCAAATATTACTGCAAAATATTTTTTTGTTTTCATCTTTTCAGGTTCTTTTAATTGTTCTGCATTGCTTCCAATGTTGTAGAGATTTCTTTGGACATTCAGCCATGAAACACGGTGCTGAATCCATTAGGGTGTCCTTCGTGGTTGCTACGCTACAAAGAGGAAGAAGTGAAAGGTGATGAAGGGTAGCAAGATAAGATGGTAGCCATGGCTCTACTTCAGGAAGAGGCTGTAGAGGAGCTGTTAGACATCCACAGATGCAGTGAGTAAGAAACATTTTTGACTAAATAATCCATTACAACTGCAAATTCATGGCTTCGCTTTGATCATTACATAACTCATTTATTTGCTGCCTTGGGTCACTGCCTGTGCCGAATTTGCATGTTCTCCCCGTGTTTGCATGGGTTTCTCTGGATGCTCCGGTTTTCTCCCACAGTCTGAAAGAAGTGCTGGTTAGGTGCGTTGGTCATGCTAAATTCTCCCTCAGTGTACCCGAACAGGCGCCGGAGTGTGGCAACTCGGGGATTTTCACAGTAACTTCATTGGAGTGTTAATGTAAGCTTACTTGTGATCCTAATAAATAAATAAATTCCTTCCCAATTACTAATGCTTTTACCTGCTTATTCTTTTTCCATGGCATGCTTTCATGCATCATTCTGAACACTGGATGTCCTTCATATCCTCCTGAGGGGAACATGTTCACCCTGTCTTTTGCCTGCAACAAGGCCTTCAATGTGTTATCGGAGCACCTGGGTGCCATGCCTGGACCTCTTCCAGACATCTTCTTCCATCTGAACCATTTTCCTGCTTTCTGCAACACAATGAGCATCTCCCCTTTAAGAAATGCTGGCTGCCTTTGAGTACTGTCAGTCAAGCCTAGTTTTCACCAACTCCATCCCTTCCCCCACCCAGCAAAGATATCAGGCAATGAATGATGATAGCTATACATCTCTCACATTAAAGTATGGTCTCAACACCAATACGCATGGTGTCTGCAGCCATGCAAACAATCACATGAATCATACGTTTTCTGGTGTGATTGAATTTCTGGATCCATGCTTCCCAGATCACAATCTCCATTCCCTTCAAGGATAACTTCCCCTTGGGAGTGAAAAATTAGTTGCACCAAGGGATAGACATTCTGAGAGTTTATTATGCAGGGAAAATTGAAAAGACAAATGCTAACTTGCTGAAAAACGTTAAAGAAAAGAATGCAGAAATGGGAAATCATGAAATTCCACAACAATGAAGCAAGCAAGCAGCTCTTAACATCATCATTTTTCCCCTCCATCTCTGGGACAGGTTCACCAGACTGATCAGGTTTAATGGTGAATAGTTAACTAAACGATGCTTCAGGTCACTGTGGTGAGCCGCCTTCTTGAACTGCTCCAGTCCATGTGGTGCAGGTACACCACAGTGCTGTTAGGAAGTTGCTCCAGGATTTTGACCTGGCGACAGTGAAGGAACAATGATATATTTCCAAGCCAGGTGGTCAGTAACTTGGAGGGGAACTTCCAGGTGGCGATGTTCTCATGTGTCGGCTGCCTTTGTCCTTCTAGATGGTCATGATCGTGGATTTGGAAGGTGCTGCCTAAGGAACTCAGGATGGTGAGTTCCTGCAGTGCATTTGTAGATGATATACACTGCTGCTACTGTTTGTTGGTGGTGGAGGGGGTGAATGGTTGTAGAAGGGGCTGCATTGTCCTGGATGGTGCCGAGTTTCTTGAATGTTGTTGGAACTGCATTCATTGAAGCAAGGGGAGAGTGTTCCATCATAGTCCTGACTTGTGCCCTGCAGAGGGTGGACTGGCATTGGGGAGCCATGAGGTGAATTACCCTTTGCAGAATTCTAAGCTTCTAACCTGCTCTTGTAGTCACAATATTTATATGGTTAGTGGGGCGGCACCATAGCACAGTGGTTAGCACTGCTGTTTCACAGGGCCAGGGACTCAGGTTCGATTCCCGGCTTGGGTCACTGTCCGTGGGGAGTTTGCATGTTCTCCCCGTGTCTTCATGGGTTTCCTCCAGGTGCTCCAGTTTCCTCCCATATTCTGAAAGGCACGTTGGTTAGGTGCATTGACCCGAACAGGCGCCGGAATGTGGTGACTAGGGGAATGTCACAGTAACTCCATTGCAGTGTTAACGTAAGCCTTATTTGTGACTAATGAATAAACTTTACTTTAGTTCAGTTTCTGGTCAATGGTAACCTCCCATGATGTTGATAATGGGGGAATTCAGTGATGGTAATGCCATTGAATGTCAAGGGGCAGTGGTTAGATTCCCTCTTGGTCATTGCCTGATCTTATGGATATGTATTGATATTTAAGGGGGCTTTTACATTTTTACAGCAAAGGTGAAAGGACATAAAGCCGTTAATGAGAAAGCACCATCCACATTGAACTTCATCCCTCTTTGCACATCCAGTTTGTTACATTGCTCTGTTCTGTGTCATCGAATGTGAGTATATTTTCATGGTGTGAGGGTCAGAATTGAAAGGAATGCCACCAGTGTGGATAATTGGAATCTGACAATGCAATCAGTATTGATTTTAAGATGCACAGTATTAATCCAATAGGCAGTGAAATTACCAATTACACTTCGTAAATGAAAGGATCAATTCTGGGATAATGTGACTGCAATTAAATGATTTTGTGCTGAATACACTTCACCAAACAGCATGAAGAACAAAATGAGACAATATTTTCTAATAATTTGAGAAAGGTGAAAGTACTAGGTTGCCGCACGGAGTCTTTTCATTGCATTCTCACTGTAACTTTGGCAAACAAGAACAGCTGCCATCTCCACCAGTACTGGATGTCTCACTACATGGGCCAAATTTTACGTACAACCCAGCAGGCGTGTTTCCACATGAAATGGGATCGGCACCCATCTCACCACCTTCCCATCCAACCTCGAACTCACCGTATTGTATAGGGCGTGGGCGGGTTATCAAGCCATACATGGGATGGTGTCCTTTCCTTCTTAGCCATTCCCTCTCTTAAACCCTTGCTCTACTCCGCCCCCTCCTTTCACAACCCACCCCCTCCCTCCCTATCCCCATGCGCACACTGACTGAGGCAGTGTACATTCTGCACTCTCTCCTTTCCTTCTCGATGTACGGTATATTTTGTCTGTAAAGTGCGCAAGAAACAATACTTTTCACTGTATACCAATACATGTGACAATAATAAATCAAATCAAATCAAATCAAGTTGAAAACTGAGGGCAAGGCTGCGTTATTTTTTTGTAACTAATGAGATCACAGCAGTAGTGATACTACTCACAGGCCCACAAACTTACAGCCTAGTGAGAAGTTTAACATCGCCAGGTGCTCCGGACACATTGGGGGTGATCTTGATCTCACATTCGCCTTTTGTGTGAATGCCGGCGAGGGCTCAAGATCCGGAAGTCACAGATCTCGCCGGTGAGATCGTGATTTCAGATCTTCCACGCCCATCGCCAGCAATGTCACCTGCATGTCTGTAAATTTGAATATCATTAACCCGTCCCCTCACCAGATATTGACCCTCCACCATATATTGATGCATATATAAAACTTAGATGTGAACCTGTCCCCAGGGACATAATGTTGAGTATAGCCCTGGCCGGGGTGGAGGGGGTGGGGGGGAGGGGTGCTCCCTGACACTGTCCCTTGGCACAGGTTGGCTTGGTGCCAACCTGTTAGAGCTCACCTGGCAGTGCAAACCTGGCAGTGCCAACATGATAGTGCCAGCCACAACAGTGCCAAACTGTGCCAAGGGGAGGGCCGCAGTGGTAGCCTCATGGGGGAGGGGTAGAATACTTTTGTATGTGGTAGTGGCCGGGAGCGGATACCGGTGATGGCCTTTGGGGGGCAGTGGAGGTGGGTGCCAGCTCTCACTGAGAGCGGTTGGGGGGTCGGGGCCGGTGATCAGGGTTAAGGGTCGGAAGGGGCCAATGATCGGGGGGAAGGGCCAATCTCCTGCAGTGGATTTGGATTTATCAGTGTTTGTTACAAGAACCTGTGTTGTAAATATGGAACCGGAGCAACCAGCGATTTTTGTAGCTGAGGAGACAGCAACTACTGAGGAGGATGCCGACCCCAGATTGATGAGTTTCGTTTTTGTGACTGTCCGCCCAGATCCATCAATTCCTGAAGATCTAGTACTGAATTGAAATTTTCCTCCAGGATCCGGAAGTGCCCTGACTGATTGAACTTGTGTTGAGATTTTCCTGGTCAGTCGAATATTACATACTGCAGTTAGATATCTCACCCAGGATTTTCTTTTCAATGTGCAACACATTCCTTTTACTGCAATAGTCTCAGCGCCATCATTACTCACAAATGTCCTTAACTCCCGTTATTGAATTAATGACAATTCCTCACTCTTCTAGCTCCTTCGTCGAATATACAAGCACTCGTTCCTTCATCCCAGCTGCCACCTAACATCGCTCAGCAACTCAGCATTTAGTATACTAACTGTGAGTACAAACAAGTCCCATGTCCCTTACATTGTCTGCCCTGTTTGAACCTTCACAAAATTATGCACAGCAGAACGCATTGCAAAAACATGTGCAGAGCGAGAAATTGCTTTTGTGCCATAATGAAGTCACTTTCAAATATTATTATCTCATAACATTGTCAGTGGTGAACCCCCCCTACTTAACATAAATGCTCTTATTAGCTAACTCTGTCAATGGATAAATGCATATATTGTATATATATATATATATATACATATATATATATATATATATAATATATATATATATATATATACATCAGTGGTCTCACAATGATCTTGTTCATTCAACCCAACTGCAAGCTGGGGTTATTGTAAAAAAAAGAATATCAAGCAAACAAGGAGCTGGTAATAACAACTGTGATTCTGATTTTATTGAACAAGGTAATGGCTGTAAAACTAATTTTGTTACTGTTTCTAAAGATGGGACATTGATCGTGGCTTCCACTTCCAAGTCTATTAGAACGGGTCTATAACACAAAGATGAAAAATCAATGGCTGTGCAGTGCACATCAAGAATTTTTTTAAAAGTTTATTTATTAGTGTCACAAGTAGGCTTACATTAACACTGCAATTAAGTTACTGTAGAAATCCCCTAGTCGCCACGCCCCAGCGTCTGTTCGGGTACACTGAGGGAGAATTTAGCATGGCCAATACACCTAACCAGCACGTCTTTCGGACTGTGAGAAGAAACCGGAGCACCCAGAGGAAACCCATGCAGACACAGGGAGAACGCGCAGACTCCACACAAAAAGTGACCCAAGCCGGGAATCAAAGTGAGGCAGCGTTGCTAACCACTGTGCCACCGTGGCACCCATTAAGAAAGTATTAATATTTATATAGTGATTTTATACACTTAGGACATCTCAACTCATTTCAAACAACAAAATAGTGGGAACAGAGAAAATGTGATTGAGGATTATAAGGTTGCAACCAGCCATGTGTAGAAATTTGGAAATGTTAGGGAGGGCAGCAAAACTGGAGAAGGAGGAATTAACCGGATAGCTTCACATTTGGAAATGAGAGGGGAGAGACCACAAAGGAGATGGTGTTGATTATAGTGAACAATTGCAGTATCTGCTACAATCTGATCTGCAGGCTGCCTGGTTCAAGGCTACCACTGCTCTGAACACTTAAACCTTCAGCTCTTTCCTCTTTGAGGAGACACTATAGCATCAGTCAATACACACCATACACAGATGCATCCCGAAGATCACAGATAGTCTGTTCACTGAGGCAACTACCTTCATCATCTTCCTAATGGAAAAACAAGAGAAAATGACAAGAATCTGCAATTGCAAATTTCCTCAAAGTCTATTGGCTATTCAAGGATCTGCAATTGCAAATTTCCTCAAAGTCTATTGCTTATTCATTGACCAGAAGGCTTTTGCCTCTTTCAGTGATCTACAGTAGACAATCAGGTAAGTCACGGGTCTATCATTTGAGGCAATTCTCTGTGGGAGAGTTCCGGCCGTCACTTTTTTAATGGAAATGGTAGAGAGCTTCAAGTTTCGAGGTGTCCAGATCACCGACAACTTGTCCCGGTCTCTCCACGCTGATGGTATGGTTAAGAAAGCCCACTAACATCTCTACGTTCTCAGGAGGCTAAGGAAATTTTGCATGTCCGCTACGACACTCATCAACTTTTACAGATACACCATAGAAAGCATCCTTTCTGGTTGTATCACAGCTTCATATGGCTGCTGCTGTGTCCAAGACCGCAAGGAACTATAAGTCGTGAACAAAGCCAGGTCCATCACGCAAAGCAGCCTCCCGTCCATCGACTCAGTTTACACTTCCCACTGCCTCTGAAAAGCAGGCAGCATAATCAAGGACCCCACACACCCCAGACATACTCTCTTCCACCTTCTTCCGCTGGGAAACAGATATAAAAGTCTGAGATCACGTATCAGCTCAAGAATAGTTTCTTCCCTGCTGCTATTAGGGAATGGACCTACTTAATATTAAATTGATTTTTCTCTGCACCCTAGTTCTAAATGTAACACCATATTCTGCACCCTCTCCTTTCCTTCTCCATGTACGGTATACTTTGTCTGTATAGCACGTAGGAAACAATACTTTACACTGTATGCTAATACATGTGACAATAATAAATCAAATTAAGTAGGTGTGAATCATGCATTGGCCTGTTCACCGTTCTTCGATCTTATTCTGTTCTCAACCTTTGCATAACATGTCTTCCAAAGCTTGACACTGGATAGGAATCAACAATGAGAACTCAACTCTATACTGCTCTGGCTTTCTCCCCTTTTCTCAATTCACCTCCCTCATGTTCTTATTCATGTCTAGGTACAATTGCATGATACAGAGATGCGAGCAGTCATCTTTTACCTCATCCAATGACCAATACTATCAGCAGACTGATTATCGTGAATAACATCACAACCGTGGTTGAATTTGTTTCAACCTGGCATTCACGCTCTTTATCCTGAGCTTTCATGGTTCTTGTTTCAATATGTATCTCTTTACATTTCCCACACTTACTGCCTTCTGCATGACATATCACTTAATCTCATCTGCAAGTTTCAAGCTACTGGATGGTCACCTCCTTTATAATAAGTATAAATCATACTAACAACAGAAGACCCAATGCAGGTTCTCGTGGAACATTAGTCATTGCTCCCGAGACAGATTGTATCTCATTTATCATCTTTATCTCCTGTATCTTATTGCCAAGCTGATTTTCAATATAGTTACTTATATAGAAAATGTACACATAAATAAGTGAGAAGCAGTGAGAAGTGCAAGTGACCTGGTTTAATGCAACATCTCATGACAAAACTTACTGTGTGTTGTGCAATTTGTTGCCCAAATGCCACAAGTAGAAACAAAGAAAGTACTGGCTTCTATAAGTAGGCATGAGGGGTAAGTTGGCAAAGCTCCAATGGGAAACCGCAATAAAAGATATGATGGTAGATAAGCAATGGTTAGCATCTAAAAATTAATAAATTCCTTAATGTCAAAAGCCCAGCAGAAACTGCAGTGCAAATGTGGTCAACAAGAAGAGTAAAGATAGTATTTGATCAAAAGAAGAAGTTTATAATATTGCCAATAAAGCCGGAAGATTTTGGAATTCAACCAATTCCAAAGGACCAAATTGAAAGAAAGGAGAGAAGAGATATGAGGGCTGACAACAAAATGCTCAAAACAGATTGTAAATGTTTCCATGGGCAAGTATGAAGAGATTAGTGAAAGTAAACATAGGCCCATTGGAGATAGAGATAGATTGTTCAGAATAGGTTATCTGAAACTTTGTATCAGTCTTCATGGTAGAAGACACAATAACATATGGAATTAATGGGGAACCAAGTATTTACCAAGAATGAGGAACTTAAATGAATCAGTGCTGGTAAATAAACAATAGTGGAGAAATTGATGGCCTTAGATGGTGAGCGATTCCTGGACCCGACAACCAACATCCCATAATTTTAAAAAAGATAACGACAGAGATGGTGGATACATTAGTTTTGATCTTCCAGAATTCCTTTGACTCTAGAACAGTTTCCAAGGATCAAAGGTTGCAGACATAGTAAGGGAAAAAAGAGGAAACTACAAGCCAGTTAGCTTCATTAACTGGTAGATGAAATGCTAGAATCTATTACTCAGGATGTGGTAACAGGGCACTTGGAAAATCTTAACATGATTAAGCAGATTCAACACGGATTTATGAGGATGTAACAACAAGGGTAGATATGGGGGAACCAGGGGATGTACTGAATTTAGATTTTTAAAAAAGCATTTGATAAGGTTTCACACAAAAGTTTATGGTGCAAAATTAGGACTTATGAAATTGGGGTAATATGTTAGCCAGGATTGAGGATTGGTTAATGGACAGAAAACAGGGAGTAGGAATAAACGGGACATTTTGGATGGCAAACTGTAACTACTTGGTTACGACAAAAGTTAGTACTTATGCCTTAGTTACTTTCCATATATATACTCATGACTTAGATGAGCAGGCAGAGTGTAACACATTCAAGTTTGTTGATGATACGAATTGGGATGGGAAAGTTAGTAATGAGCAGGAAAATGTAACATTGTCAATATGTTTGCTAATTCCTATCCACTGGAACTTGCTAGAATCTGGGGAATTTTAGAAAATCATAACCATTACATTCTCTATTCCTGCAGCTTTAAGAACCCGAGCATGTAAGCTCTAAAGTCCAAAGATTTTTCAGTTTTTATTCCCTTAGGTGTCCCTAATATATTTTTTATGTTCATATTAATTTTCTTAATTTCCTCACTTCTTTTAAGCAGCTTGGTTATGCTCTATTTATGGAATGCAATTTGTGTCCTCTACTATGAAGACAATTATAAGATATTTGTCCATCGTCCCTGTCATTTCCTCATTCCCATGATTATTTAGGAGAGGCGATGGCCTAGTGGTATTATCGTTAGACTATTAATCCAGAAACTCAGCTAATGTTCTGGGGACCCGGATTCAAATCCCACCATGACAGGTGGTCGAATTTGAATTCAATTTTTTTAAAAATCTGCAATTAAGAATCTACTGATGACCATGGAACAATTGTCGATTGTTGGAAAATCCCATCTGGTTCAGTAATGTCCTTTACGGAAGGAAATCTGCCGCTCTTACCCGGTCTGGCCTACATGTGACCCCAGAGCCCCAGCAATGTGGTTGACTCGCAACTGCCCTCTGAAATGGCCAAGTGAGCAATTCAGTTGAAGGGCATCCAGGGATGGGGAATAAAAATGCTGGCCAGCCAGCGATGCCCATGTCCCATGAATGAATTTAAAAAAAAATTTGGATGGGATCTTGAGTGCAGACTGTCCGTGTGTGGGAAAGGCAGCGTGTGCTCAAAATCCAGAGAGTTCTGAAAAACATGCTTCTCACTGGCGAGATGGCATTTTGCAATTTTGGACCAGGATCGCCGATGGAGTGATGCAAAACACATCGTGGAACACCATCTTCTGGCACTGGCACTCGTGAATTCCCACTAGTGCCCGCACCATGCAGTTGAAGCCCTGTACCATGGAGCTCATGGCCTCAGACATGGAGGCCATGAGCTGACCCATGGGGCAGACATCCCCTGCCATGGAGTGCACAGCCTGCGCTAAGGTCTCCACTGTGGATGCCACCCTTGCAGTGTTGGCTTCATTGCGCTGAAGTGATGGCACAATCCCCTCGGACAAAAGCGATGGGACTATTCCACTTGCACTTGCAGTCTGAGGAGGAATGTTGTCATCCCTTTCCTGATGCTCGCAACTCTGTCTTTGCAGCTCCAGCAGATGTGGGACAACCAGACCCAGGAACACATCATTGGTCAAGGTCCAATAGATTTCTGGTCTCCGGCATCTCTTCACTTGCTGGTTTCCTGGGACTTTCCTTCCTCGACCTGCTGTGGATCTTCAGCTATGAGGTGCTCACCAGTGAGTGACCAGAAGCCTGTCTACTTAGCGAACCCACCGAGGTGTGAGTATCTGCGTTTCTGCTGGGTGTGGGTGACAGCTGTGACGCATCTTAGGCAATGGAGTCCGAGAAGTCTCCCTCGGAGCTGTGGGAATCCGGTGAGTCCAGAGGGCGTGAGGATGGTCCGGGCTGTTCGGCTGCTTTCCATGCAAGAGAAGGGAGATGGGATTAGTGCATAAAGAAGGAAACATTGATTACTCACTTGAAACTTAAGGAATGACAGCACGTCTTGAGGATTCCCATGTTTGCCTGCTGCCCTCACTTCAACATTAGTGCTGGCACACTCTTCCTCCTCCCCGGACAGCTCGAGTGCTCTCTCCTCAAAGGGCATGAGGGGTCTGACCTGCTGCATGGCTCAGACTGGCTGTGCCCACTCATGCTTGTTGTGGTTGAGTTTGCCCTGCAAGGACACAGACAGGGAGAGTGTAAGTGGGAGTCATGAGATTGAAGATGGTGGTGAGGTGTGGCAGGCGTGGGGCTTGAGTGGGAGCTGGAGTTTGAGGGGCATAGTAGCCACTGGGGGAACGTGGTGATTGGGGAGGAGAGAGGAAGACTTCATGCCTGGTGTTCGCAACCCCCAAGGTGGCTGGGTGAGAGATGAAGTTGGACATGTGAGGAGTATGCAAGGGAGTTCAGAGAGAGGCTGGAGGTGGTTCACTTGCCCTGGTTGAGCATAGAAGATGGTTCATCATCTTCTGACATTGGTGTTCCATTCTCTTTTGCAGTGAGCTGGCACTCACAAGGGCTGCCACTGCATCCCAGGTTGGGGAAGTGACCTTGTTGGAAGGCCTCCTTCTAGAGCAGTGGTCGAGTGCAACCCGCCTCTGTTGCACACCGTCCAGCAGTCTGCTCAGAGCTCCCTCCGAAAAGAGAATTGCGGGCTTCTTGGCTCACGGGATCCAGGGTAAGGTATCTAAATGGATACAAAATTGGCTTCTTGACAGAAGTCAGAGGGTGGTTGTAGAGGGTTGTTTTTCAAGCTGGAGGCCTGTGACCAGTGGTGTGGCTCAGGGATCAGTGCTGGGTCCGCTCTTATTTGTCATTTATATTAATGATTTGGATGAGAATATAGGAGGCATGGTTAAGAAGTTTGCAGATGACACCAAGATTGGTGGCATAGTGGACAGTGAAGAAAGTTATCTCCGATTGCAATGGGATCTTGATCAATTGGGCCAGTGGGCTGACGAATGGCAGATGGAATTTAATTTAGACAAATGCGAGGTGATGCATTTTGGTCGATTGAACCAGGGCAGGACTTACTCAGTTAATGGTAGGGCGTTGGGGAGAGTTATAGAACATAGAGATCTAGGGGTACATGTTCATAGCTCTTTGAAAGTGGAGTCGCAGGTGGACAGAGTGGTGAAGAAGGCATTCGGCATACTTGGTTTCATCAGTCGGAACATTGAATGCAGGAGTTGGGACGTCTTGTTGAAGTTGTACAAGACATTGGTAAGGCCACACTTGGAATACTGTGTGCAGTTCTGGTCACCCTATTAAAGAATGGATATAATTAAACTAGGAAGAGTGCAGAAAAGGTTTACTAGGATGCTACCCGGACTTGATGGCTTGAGTTATAAGGAGAGGCTGGGTAGACTGGGACATTTTCCTCTGGAGCGTAGGGGGCTGAGGGGTGACCTTATAGAGGTCTATAAAATAATGAGGGGCATGGATCAGCTTGATAGTCAATATCTTTTCCCAAAGGTAGGTGAGTCTAAAACTAGAGGGCATAGGTTTAAGGTGAGAGAGGAGAGATACAAAAGTGTCCAGAAGGGCAATTTTTTCACACAGAGGGTGGTGAGTGTCTGGAACAAGCTGCCAGAGGTAGTAGTTGAGGCGGGTACAATTTTGTCTTTTAAAAAGCATTTAGATAGTTACATGGATAAGATGGGTATAGAGGGATATGGGCCAAATGTGGGCAATTGGGATTAGTTTAGGGGTTTAAAAACAAAAGGCGGCATGGACAAGTTGGGCCAAAGGGCCTGTTTCCATGCTGTAAACCGCTATGACTCTATGACTCTATGGCTGCTCTCCCCTGGGATAGATCTGGAACAAATACTGGGGAGATGTTTATATGGAGCTCCTCAGTGATTACAGCGATTAAGTTGTTGTGGTAGAGTGGGCAAATCAGAGGGAGCATGCCACAAGTGTGACATAATTCTCGTGTACAGAAAATTTGTAACTGACTAGGTACAAGATTCAATCAGAAATCACAGCGGTGGTGTTGGCGGGAATCACTCCGCTTTTCACACCGGAATCAACACTGTCAAATTCTCGTAAGACTCCACCCACTGTCTCTGCCTCTAAGGGATCAATGCTTATTTATTCTCTTCTTTTGTATCTCCTGTAAAAGCTTTTACCATCTGTTTTTGATATATTTCATTTCATTCACTCTCATATTCATTTTTCTTTAAATCACCTTTTTGGATTACCCTTCGGTAATTTCTAAAATATTCACAAGCATCAGGCTTACTAGTATCCTTGACAACAATATAAGTATCTTCTTTTAATTTAATACCATCTTTAAATTCCCTTGTCAGTTATGAAAATATGAATGGATTTTGCTCTTTAATGGAACAAATTTGTTGAACATTTTGAATTGTTTATTTAAATGTTTCCTATCATTTATTGACTGTCATATACTCTGATCTATTTACCCAATCAACCTTAGCCAGCTCTCACCCCATAGCTACGTAATTGGATTTGTTTAAGGTTCTTGTGTCAGACTTGAGTATGTTGCTTTCAAACTTAATACAGGACTTAATTGCACTGTGATCACTTTTTCCCTAGAGGATGTTATGCTATGAGACTACTAATTAAACTTGCCCCAATGCACAAAACTAGATCTAAAATTACTTTATCCTCAGTTGGTTCCACAACATATTGTTCCAAGAAACAGCCATGTAGGCATTCAACAAACATATCTTCCAGACTACCTTTGTCAATTTGATTCACCCAGTCTACATGAAGCATAAAGGCGCCACAATTAATACATTTACTTTGATCATAGAATCCCATAAAATCCCTACAGTGCAGAAGGAGGCTATTCAGTCCATCGAGTCTGCACCAATCACAATACCACCCAGGCCCTATTCCCGTAACCCCTCATATCGACCCTGCTAATCCTCCTGACACTAGGGTTAATTTAGCATAGCCAATCAACCTAACCCTAAATCTTTGGACTGTGGGAGGAAACTGGAGCACCCAGAGGAAACCCACACAGCGGGGAGAATGTGCAAACTCCACACAGACAGTGACCCGAGGCCAGAATTGAACCTGGGATCCTGGCACTGTGAGGCAGCAGTGCTAACCACTGTGCCATCGTACTGCTCCTTTGTTCCAAGCTCCAGATGTTACATGCTTAACGCTCACTGGAGATATTGAACAACTATTAGGGAGTGCGTAAACTATTCTCACCAGCATTTTCTGACCCTTGTTTTTCCTAATCTCCATTCATACTGATTCTATTGACTGGTCCTCTAGGTCAAGACCCTTTCAGTCCTAATAGCATCCTTTACTATCAGGGTTACTTATCTTCCTTTTCCACCTGTCTATCTTTTCTAAATGCTGTGCACTCTGCAACGTTTATTTCCTCACCACGCTCTGCTTGAAATCATGGACTGGACGCTATGGCGGGGGGGGGAGATCTGCTGTTAATTGGCTTGAAGCAGAACATCTGCCCGCCTCAGAGAGCTGTCAGCAAATCAAATGCTCTTGTCCCAGCAGCACCATTGGGAACAGTGGCTATTCCCAGGGCAGCACAAGTACCTGAGGGAAGTGAGTTGCAATGCAGCACAGACTTTAAGATAAGTCCGCAGTCTCATAGGGGCTAAGTTGGCAAGTCTGTCTTGCGAGGCAGAGTGGATAGGGTCAGTAGGGGAAGGGGAAATAAGGGGTTGGAAAAGCTTTGTGGAGGATCGCAAGTGAGCATAGGGGTCTGTAAAGGAGGAACCCAGCTCCCTCGACCAACCATCAGCTAATCCAGCACAACCTGTCAGGTTGACCTACTTTAGAGTTTTTTAAAAATTTATTTATTAGTGTCACAAGTAGGCTTACATTAACGCTGCAATGAAGTTATTGTGAAAATCTCCTAGTTGCCACACTCCAGTGCCTATTCGGGTACACTGAGGGAAAATTTAGCATGGCCAATGAATCTAACCAGCACGTCTTTTGGACTGTGGGAATAGCTCCTTCTTTCCCCAATACTAGGTCCAGTCAGCACCCTATCAGTCAAAACCTCTTCTTCCCACATTTTCTTTTAGCCATGATGCACTATCAATCAAGCAAAGAGTAGTTTGTATGCAAGAACAAATAGGCTTTTATTAGCAAAAGACTTGGAGCACACCCATGCCAATGAACTGGTCCAGAGACTGAGGCAAGGGGTAGGGAGCAGTCACCTTTATACCTGGACCAGGGGGGGAGGAGTCCCAGGCAGGGCCGGCAGGGGCATGTCCAGGCATATCACACACACACAGGCAATAAGCTAACAGTGGTTTACCACAAGCCATGTGTCTAATTTTCTAATCTGCTTAACCCTAAGCCAATGGTCCGTGATTCAAATAGCAATCCATACATTATTACATCTGACATTTTACGTTTCAATTTTGGACACTAACACCTCCAATCTCTTTCAGCAAAACACCAATCCTAGTCCTAACTATGCCATTAATTCCTACATGGACCACAGAAACTGAATTCTCCCATTCCCACTCCAATTTCATCTCCTTCCCACTCCAAGTTCATCTTCAGTCTTGAGGAGATGTCTTTAACTCTGACAGGTAATGCAACCTTCAAAGTGAAGACCTGAGCCAAGTCAACTTGAGAATTCTACAGGAAACCAACTAACTTCAAACATCAATATCATTCAACAACCTACCCATCAAAGACCACCAAAGGACTCAATCAAATATTCTTTTAATTTTTTAATTGGATTCTAGCTTTCATACTTCTGATATCTGTGTCTGTGTATTGTGTCTTTATTATTCTTTTCTTGGATTTAGTAACTAATAAACTTAATCTTTTTTAGACTTAAGAAAACCTGGTTTGATTGTCACCCTATTTAAAAATAAATACATTTGGATTGAATAGGCATATATGAGGAAAATAAATTACAAAGCCTTTGTTGCAACCAACAGAGGAGGGTTGAATAGAAGTGAGAGCCAGCTCACTCTTCCTTTCCTGGCTATAACAGTACATATGCCCTTGGCTCTTTGTACTTCATCCAACTGAATGTTTCTCCTAATTTTTTTATTTTATTTATTTTTCTGTTTTATTTATTATTGTCATGAATAGGCTTACATTAACACTGCAATGAAGTAACTGTGAAAATCCCCTAGTCACCACACTCCGGCACCAGTTTGAGTACAGTGAGGGAGAATTTAGCATGGCCAATGCATCTAACCAGCACGTCTTTCGGACTGCGGGAGGAAACCAGAGCACCCAGAGGAAACCCACGCAGATACAGGGAGAACGTGCAGACTCTGCACAGACAGTGACCCAAGCCGGGAATCGAACCCGGGTCCCTGGCACTGTGAGGCAGTAGTGCTAACCACTGTGACACCTTGCCACCTAGTGAACTTTGAAAGGGAACATGAGCAGGGCATCTGATCATGAGGAGACATCATGGTTAAGTCTCACTGAGTTTTGCACAGATTCAATTGCCAACAAAATTATTTCGATAGTCAGCAGTAACAGAATAGAAATGCTAAATGTAAATGCCAATGACTCCTACCTCAGAGTTTCTTTGCTACGCGCAAGTTGGAGTATACACTACAGTTGCAAGATTTTCCTGCCTTTTCCCTAGTGAACAGGGGTGAGATAAATAATGTTCTAATGTGCCAACAAAGATGCTATGGTCTTGTGATTTTATGAAGGGAAGCATCAGGACAAAATTAAATGCAAGTGAATAATCAGCAACAAAAGATGCAGCTATTAGCTACTCTAATACCAAATCAATACAGAGCTCCTTACTGAGTTATGTAGCCAGCAGCCTTGTAGGGAAAAGCAAAACATCTTTTTAGATTCCATTATTAGGGTAATTTATAACACTAATAGTAAATAAACTAGACACAAATGATAGAAGGAGCAATAGGATAAAGGCAGGATTGAAATAATTAATAAGGAGTTATTTTTATAATTGATTGTTACCTATATATATATATATATATACTGAAGTAGATATATGATTAGAAACTTCCTGAATAAGTAATGCTATTAATATTTCATATCCACAGTTACTGACCCCATTTCCCAGAAGTCAAAAAGCAAATGAATCCTGTGGGAGATACAAGCTGTGCCTTCCAATTCCATTTTTAATGCTTTGATTTCTCACTGAAAGTCAGAAAATGAAGACCAAATTCACAGAATAGAATACCATTCAGAGTTGACCATTTACATTTCTCTAAGATCACAAGTCTTGTTAATCACAGGGGCATTAGACTTTCACCCGTGTTGTGAAAGACAAGCAACTTGTAGTGCAGAGCAGGAACACATCACAAATGGATTTTATAACGGCTTTCAAGGTAGAACTATATGAGTTCTTGGAAACAAATAAGATTCAGAGTTATTAAAAATGCACAAAGGCAATACTTAGGTTTGGGGAACAAAAAAACCTTCTCAAAAAACCTAAAATGTTACACTGTCAAAGACTTATACACTCTTCTCCCCACAGATGGTTGGGGAAAGGCTGGGTAAGTGGTTAAAATGGAGGAAATGGTGATTCCTCTTTCAAGCCACCACATTTCTAGCCAGTAAGATATTAATGGTTGAGAGTATTTGAGTTAAAGAGTCTTCTACTATGGAGAGGCATAAAGGTAATGAATGTATGTAAGTTAGGGGTCTGATGATGCAATGAGGGTCGATGTGATGCAGAACATGAAAAGTGGAGCTTGGGAGCCATGGCATGATTGGATTGGCACTGTACAGCATGCTCGATGAAATGGGGTTACAATAAGAATACAATCGCAACACCTTTCTGTAACCGTTAATACCTCCAGACTTGACTATTCTAACACATGCCAAGCTACCCTCCCTTGCTGTACCCTCTATGAGCTAGAGGTCATCCAAAACTCCTGATTACAGTTAACTCATAGATATACCTGTTCACCCATCAGCCCAATGCTCACTGACCTACAATTCAGCAATGCCTCAATTTTAGAATTAACATCCATCGCTCCTTCCCAACTCTATAATTTCCTCCAGCCCTACTGCAACTCAAGATATCTGCAACTCCTCCAATTCTTGCCTCTTAATCACTCCACCATTGGTGGGCCATGCCTTCAGCTCTGGCATTCCCTTCCTAAACCTCTCTTGCCTCCCTTAAGACACTCCTTGAAACATACATCTTTGGCCAAGTTTTCAATTATATGTCCTCACATTTGCTTATGTGGTTTGGTGTTCAACTTTGTTTGGAAATATTCCCGGGAAAAGCTGCTTGGGACATTTTACTCCTTTTAACGACACTATAAAGTGGAGATGAGGAGAAATTTCTTCACTCGGTGGATACTTAATCTGTGGAATTTTTTACTGCAGAGAGCCGTGGAGGCTGGGTCGATAAATATGTTCAAGGCTAACAATTTGATGCTTTCAGAAGAAAGTGGGTGAAAGATACCAGAGAAGATGTTTTATATGATTTAATGTTCAAGTTATTTCAGTAAAATTGAAGCAGTCGCCTGGATTGACAGGGATGACACCAGTATGGCTGTTCCCTCCATTCTGCCCATTGCTTGGTTATTCAGCCATTAAAACAGTGACTTGCAGAGTTATCAGGATCCATTCAGGATCCACTAGGAAGTTCCACTCGTAAGCCAGGTATTTATGATCACTTTGTACAAATGTACTATACTCATGTTTGCAGAAACTAATGGCATGGTCATAGATTAAATTCTTGATATGACAATGGGAAAAGTGTATCATCTCCCTAAATCATCTCAGTCATGCAATAGCCACATTCAAAATGAATTCAGATTTGATAGCAATGCCAGCAGGAATGAATTATTGCCTCTCTATTTAATTTATATTCATATAGATTTTGTGAGATTTTGCAAATCCATCTGAACTCCGTAGAGGGACTGCACAGAATGGTGCATTAGGGCTCATTTAAACAAAACAGTACGACTTCTTGCTGAATGAAAATGAACAGTCCATTAAACACCAACATTTCTGGATGTTTTCTGTTCCACTGTCAATATATTGACACCGAGGCTCTGCAATAGCAAACACTCTTAATTGATGCAGAGTCAAACAGAAGCTGAGGCTTGCTTTGCAATGCAGGACATACCAATAACGCAGTTTTTTTCAATTCATATAATTTAACGATCAACTGATCTGTGGTTGGTATTTGATTCCACACCTTTCTAACTTGAGTTAACAAATTGTTCTTTACCAGTGTATGCCCACGAGATCCAGTTACATTTACACATCTTCAGATGTTGACCAAACCTGCCACATAATACACATTTTTAGTTTTTAAAACAACAGACCAACTTACTCCGAGTAATCCCTCCCCTGTTGATTTTCCACCTCCTTATAACCTCCCAGCCCTCTGCACCTCCCCCTCCAGAACTATAGAATCTACAGAAGCCTGTTCCTTTGAAACTCTATAATAGTGTTTATATTGCTTGATGGATCTTACTCGATGCTCTTTTTAATGCTGTAGCTGTGTCTTTTGTTACAGTTGTGACTCCATCTCCTTTAACAGTTTCTCAAGTCTTTCTGAAGATCCTATAGCTTGGCATCTTTAGCTCACAATCACACTCAGCTTGCAGCCTGGTCTCCATTACGATCATTGCATCATACTTTTTAAACTGAATCTGCGCTTCTAACTCACTCATTTTAAGATGCTTGCGATGTGCATTCATGAACAGAATCTTACCTAGGTATTTGTCACCACCCAACTCAGATGCTCTGCTAGTTTGAGGTGAGAGTCTGATTTCAGATATTAAAATGTGGTTGGCAACTCCAATCATCTCGGTCTCTTAAGTTCTCTCACTTCCACATGCGCCATTTGTTTTGGATCTCCTTTACCCTGATCCCACACTGAGTTAAAATCATCCTCATTGTCTGGATCTTCCCCTTTTCACTACTCGATCTATTTTACATCTTTCCCCATTCCCTTCTTTACCCTTTCCTGAAAGGCATGGGTAAAAACAATCTCATTTCTACAGCCTTCCCTTTCCAATGCATGTTGTAAGGTCTCCATGATGTCCAGAACCGGAATTAGCACCTGGGAAGCAAGCTACCATTTGGGAATCTGGATCTTTCCTATAGAAGGAACTGTCTATCCGCCTGACTATAGAATCCCCCATTCATCATATTTCTTTTACGATGTATACTCTTTCTCCTATAGTTAACGGCTTGCTCCTCAATGCCTGGAAGTTGTTCATGGTTGCCCACCTTCTTTGTGTCACCATTTTTATTTCTATCACTGGAATGTAAACAGATATATGCACTTGAAAAATCCAGCTCTGATCTCTTTTCTACCCCCACCATCTCTTGCTGCTCTTTCTGACAATGGCAGTCTGTGAGATGATCGTCCCGTGGAATAGCTACTCCAAAAAACTTTCTACTTTCCAAATGTTGTGGAGAGGTGTCAGTGTTGACTCTGAAGCTGTGCAATTTACTGTTCAAGAACATTGATACACTTCAAACAAATCAATTCACCCTTCATTATACCTGAGGCTAAGATGGTTTTTGCATCATAGAATCCCTATAGCGCAGAAGGATGCCATTCGGCCCATCAAGTCTGACCCTCTGACAGAGTATCTTATCCAGGCCCTTTCCCCTCCCCTGTCCTGTTTTGGGGGCGGGGACTGTTGGGGGGGCAATCGGCGGAGGTGGGGATTCCCACTGCCACTCTGCATAGGGATCAGTGGCAGAGAAAGGGAAGGGGCTGATTGAGGCTGGTCATCGGGGGAACGGTTTTGGGGGTTTCTGGGGGGTTTCAGGGCTGCAGGGTGGAGGGGGGGACTGGGGTTGCCGATGGGCAGGGATCGGGCTGTGGGGGGAAATTGGGACATAGGGACTGCCGGGGAGGGGGGCGGGGGGGAGGCTCAGGGAGATTGAAGCAGTCTAGAAGGATGGTCAAGGCTAGTCTGGAGACTTCTGAGAGGCCAGCGATCGGGGAGGTGCGGGAGTCTATGTGGCAGCGATGGGGTTCACTGTGCTGGTCAACCATTGACCTGGCCAGCGATCGGGAGGCTGGCAGTACGGGGCTTCTGCGCATGCGTTGATATCTGCTATCACAGGTCGGCGCATGCGTAGTGGCCTGCTCAGCGCTATGCTGCCCGCCTCTCCAACGGGAATAGGCCCCACACCCTGATCTTCATTGTGAATGTCGCTGGGGCGTTCTGCAGTGCTGAGAGTATGAGAGATTCATTTTGAAAATCATGCTAAATAAAACAGTGGGAGTAACTCCTGTTTTTATGCAAATTCGGCACTTAGAATTTGCTGGGGAGAATCCCAGCCAAAGCAATTGTTTTTTTCCTTTCACATCCTGCTTCTTGATGGAAACTGTCCTGTGTATGAGCCTTGGTGCAAACCTTCCTCAAGGTTAACCACAGTAATGAACATGTAATGCCAGTTAATATTTATTGGGTTAATGCGAGAGCTTTACTCTCTGCAAAATGTACAATTTGGGATACCCTGACCAGGGAATGGAGATGGATTCTCAGAATTAAAACAATTGTTCTCTATTATGTGGGATAGCTAATAGGGTGGATTGTTTTTTTTAATATAAATCTATTTTAATATAAATCACATTGTCACTTTATCAGATCCCAGGCCTCTGCCAGATCTGTAGGAAGTGTGTCACCTAGTTTAAGGATCTTCTCCTCTTGACAAAGTGCCCAACTTCTGCTTCATGTAATGCTAAGATTTGTTTCTTCAGTGGGGAAATCATGGGCTCCATCCCATATTCTCACATTGTAGCCTGTGAGAAAATTCCTGCATGTAAGATCCTTGTACTAATCCCTAGATCACAGTGATAATATAAAATCTCATTTAGTTATCTAATTACGGGTTACAGAAGCACTGGTCCAATCTTAAAGAGGTTGAAAGACTGAACCTGAACACTGTAAAAACCATCTTAGGAATACAATTACGAGTATCATACAATCTCTACAATTATTTGAATAAATTTAACCTTCCATAAAGCCGGTAACTTCACTAATAGGGGTACACATTAATTTTTACAATAATGTGACAGTGAATCAGCAACCCATTATATGTATCTCACCAGTTTTATTTCCTTTGACTCCAAAAGGAATCAAGAGAGATGTAAAACAGGGCTGCGGACTTGCTATCACCCATTTTGCCCATTCACACAGAGTCAAGACCTACCCTAAAGCCTTTGAGTTATAGCAACAATCTGTCAGTTAATTAGAATTGGTAGAAATCTTCAGGCAACTCCCAGTAGCAAAAAAAAAGTAGGAGTATCTTGAATATAAAAAGAGTCTGCTTTTGGAACTCATTTTTAGCGTAGTGTTTGTGCCTCCAGCACTTCCCTCTCTAAGCTGACCAGGGTGGATTCTCTTGAAAGCAATTTACGTCACAGCTGCTCAATTTATGAGGCGATAAACAGCTTCAGCATGTTGAGTAAATGACGGGGCCATAAACCAAGATTTATGAGTCCAAAGAAGTCATTCCTAAGACATAAATTCAGCAGCTTCGAAATATGTCACTATTATATCATATGATTTTGTTATGGTTTTGGGGCTATTTCAGTAGCATGTTCTATAATTTACTGCCAAGGCTTTATTAAGTCTGCCTTTACTGGACAGGAGCATTCTGAAAACAGTGGAGGAGAGGTGCAATGCACCTCAACTCACTGGACCTGCCTTGAAGTGCACTGTGTCTGGAGAAATAATTTGATTTTTTTTCACTGGCTCTCATCTGCGTATTGAGAGTAGACTGTTGGACACTGGGCTGTAAGAGAGTTCTTAAAAGCCGCATATGATTAAAGAGATGAAAGGTAGTATGCAGTCAATATGTACTAATAACAGAACATTGATTTAATCCTATGATATAATTGTTACAATCCAACAATATGGATAACCAAGTTTCACAGTTGCCCATCACAATGTGTTACGACTTGGAGTGATCCAAGTTCAATCTTGGCAGGTAGCTGAGATGGTGGACTATTCTGGTTGGGAAGGAGTAACTTATTCACTCACCCTGTTGGCTGCACTTTATTGTTGACCACAGATCAGTTTTAATAGCGTCCAGATCCTCTGGAATGAAGGTTTACAACATGAAAAAATAGAAATCATTTTGGAATTCCAGGTATGGAGATTGGCATTTCCAAATGTTTAAGCACTCTTTAACAAAGCCTATGATATAACACCGTTACTGTCATATTGTAATGGAAAGAAGCCCTCAAACTTTTATTTAAAATATACATAACTATGCTGAAGCTTTCTTCTAAAGATGTCAAAAGATTTTGAAGTGTAATTTCCAAACTTTACTACCTGGGCAAAATGAGGTGAAATTTGGCATTTGTAGAAATATCTAATTTTTATTCAGGCAGCAAAGTTGAAAATTAACATTCATATCCTGCTTTCACTTACAATTATGCCCCCTATTCTGCTAGAAAGCAAAATCTCATTCAGTGCTTTCCGTACCTTACCCCAAGTGGCTGGTGTGCCAGTCTCCAGGGAAGGCAGAAATCAGACTGTGGAGAGAAGTTAAAACAGAGCCAGGAATTTCATGGCCCATTCTGGTTGACTGAAAGTCAGCAGAGCCCTCTTAAAAGGTGCAAATGCTTCTTTATCTTCAGGCCCACTCTGTAATTTTTAACTTGAAACCTAAGCACAGGGCGGCATGGTGGCACATTGGTTAGAACTGCTGCCTCACAGTGCCAGGACCTGGGTTCGATTCCCAGCTTGGGTCACTGACTGTGTGGAGTTTGTATGTTCTCCCTGTGTCTGTGTGGATTTCCTCCGGGTGCTCCGGTTTCCTCCCACAGTCCGAATGGTGTGCTGGTTAGGTGCATTGGCCATTCTAAATTCTCCCCCAGTGTACCCGAACAGGCGCCGGAGTGTAGCGACTAGGGGATTTTCACAGTAACTTCATTGTTGATGTAAGCCTATTTGTTACTCATAAATAAACCTTAGAAAGCAGCGTGGTTTCCCCATCACACCAAACCTACCAGGAACAGGAAGTTAGCCCGCAGCAAGGTAACATTTTATTATATTCTTTCTGTGTCCTTTAGCACTAGGAAAGACCAGAAGTGTCTTGTTGAGTTCCACAAAGAAACAATGGGCATTGAGATTCAACACCCCACTGCCTCCTGCGATTGGGATTCCAGTTCCTGAGTTGCAGCTTACTCCTGGAGACCATTCCCACTCTTTTCCAGGAATGGCTGCCCAAGTTCCTGCTCTCCCCATCACGGGATACGCAGGGATTCCTGCCAGAATCTGGCCGATGTCTGAACCTGTATGTAGAAAAGAGGGGCACCGGATCTAAAACCTCACTGGGTGTTAGCACATGAACTTGTCACCAACACCCACCCACCCACCCACCTGCTTCCCACCAGCCAGCATTCCCCCCCCCCACCAGCCAACACCCTCCCACCAACCGCCAACCCCCCACCAACCAGCACCCTCCCCCACCAGCCAGCAACCCCCAAACCAGCCAGCACCCCCCCACCAACTACCACCCCCCACCAGCAAGCACCCCTCCACGAACCAACACCCCCCTTCCAGCCAGCCCCCCACCTCCAGCCAGCCTGCCCCTACCAGCCACCACCATATCCTTTCCCCCCATCCACACATCCCGCACCCACCCCCCACCCCCCCCCCTCCCCCCAGATTACAGGAAATGTCTTTCCTCTGAAACAAAATACTCCGACAGCAACCTTGCTGCTGACATCCCGTGAAAATAAATAGTTGTTTTCTTTTTCATTTGCAACTGTTTCCATTGTGCATATAATTCAAGAACAGATACAAAAAAATCTTTAAATAAATCTTTCAGCGCTCGCAAGATTAATTGTCAGAGGCATTACTTGCAGCATGATGATGATAAAAAGAGCTGCTCCATGAAATGCAAGAGCAAAAAAAAATCCAGCTCACCATATCAGCCATCAGCTGGGGTCAGTGAACCTTAGAGTTCCTTAATTTGCCAGATGCTCAAACGAAAATGTCATTAAGAGTTTCAGTTGGCATCACTCATATGATTATAAACAGCCCCTCAGATTCACTTCAACTTCACCATCTGAGCAGTCATTTTATTTTCGCTGACTGTATCAAATGCAATTCTCTGCCATCCGCTACCAACTGGTCTTTTTGGAGACCTTTCCATGTTTAAAATCATTTGGAAATAAACTATTTGGAAAAAGTTTGGTAGCTGTAATTGTTAATTAGTTTGGAATATTCAGTCCTTTTTGCAATGTTTGTGGTTAACTTAGAGGAATATTTAAGTATTTTAGAATTTTTATTTATTGCCAAATGAATTTAATCCAGCAATGATATATTTCATGCTGAACACATATTTTGCAAAAACAAATAGTATGTCTGCAGTCCTTAAAATCGGACCCTGACTCAATTAGGTGCATCCATTCAAGCAAGTGTATTGATATAGGTTGGCTTTCCTCCCAGTTGAAATGAAGATAACATCTGCTACTGCAGATATTGGAGCAAAGAAAAATTGGCATCAAGTACAAAAATTGAAAGACAAACCCAGTGTAACAGGGAGCTCCTGTGAGAGTTATGCAATACCAGCATACATCAGTCTAATTGGATTAAATTGATAGTTAGTCACCTTCTTAAATCCTGAAGCAGGGGTGGGCAATGTACCACTTTGACATACACCTTGTATGCAGAATTTGACAATCACAAGTGAAGGCAAATACAATGCGAGTTTACATGATGTTTGTGGATGTTGAAGTATTCTAAAATGTGGCTTCATAATTCATATGCTGATTTGAACAGAAAATGGGTTTTGTTCATTCCGATGGATGTCATCAGGTTCCTAGTGAAACTAATAGCATTTTCATAATTCCCATTCCTCAAACCATATTCAGGCTGTGGCATTTGTGAATGAACTAAGAAATTTGTACAACTCAATAAACACTAGCATCTGCAAAGAGGAAGATAGATCAGTTATCCAGGTCCTTTCAAGTTTCAAAAACCACAAACAGTTGAAACCACTTAAGTTCTGTCAACAAACATTGTGAAATTGACTCCATAGATCTGGCAGCCTGAAGTGTCAATCAAACAATGTTTTTTTCTGGGGAGAAGGTGTTCTCATTTTTAAATAGCTCTCTGGGTTCTCAGCTTTGTCTCATTATGTACACTTGGGTGAGAGCCCAGGCAGCTTTAAATTACTAGAAAACCTATTCTCCAGTGGAAACATTGTTTGATTGACAGTTCACTCTCTCTGATCTCTGTGATCCATTTCACAATGCTTGTTGACACAAGGTAAGTGGTTACAAGGGTTTGTGGTTTTAGAAATGCCAAAGGACTTGGATGATTGGCTCTTTTATTAGCTTGGTCCAGACTTTTTTTTCAAGTAGAGGAGAAAATTATCAATGGAGGATATTTTATCAAATCTTTTTTTTAACACAACCCAAATCTACACGATGTTGTTCATTGGTTCTAAAAAGTGTACAGTTGGAAAATGAACATGGTAGTGCCAGAGCTTTGCAATAAGGACATGAGGGAGTGGGAGGTGGTGGGTGCAAATTGACATAGAAGGTAAGATGGGGCCCTCTTGAACTCATCTTTTAAAAGATCCTCTCTTGCACACTAGTATTCATCACTCATATAAGGGGCCATGAACTAAAACTCTTAAAAAGCATGGCCCAACTCAATGAAAATTGTGAAGGAGTAATAGATACATATGTCATTGGTTTGATTTGATATATTATTGACACATAGAAGGTACTGCTGAGCTACCTTCTTGAACTACTGCAATCCATGTGTTGTAAGTACACCCAGGTGGTGGTGTTCCAAGGTATCTGCTGTCCTTGACTTCCTATCCTTCTAAATAGCTATGATCATGCATTTGGAAGGTGCTGTCTAAGGAGCCATGGTGAGTTTCTGCAGTGCAACTTGTGGTTGATACACACTGCTGCTACTGTGCATCAATTGTGGAGGGAGTGAATATTTATGGGTGGGGTGCCAATCAAATGGGCAAGATGGTGTCAAGCTTCTTAAGTGTTGCTTGAGCTGCACTCATGCAGACGAAAGGAGAGTATTGCATCACATTCCTGACTTGTGCCTTATAGATTGTGGACAAGCTTAGGGGAGTCATGACGTGAGTTACTCACTAGAGGATTTCTAGTCTCTGACCTGCTGTTGTCGCCACTGTACTTATATGGCTAGTCAAGTTCTGTTTCTGGTCAATAGTAACACCTAGGATGTTGAAAGTGGGAGATTCAGCGATGGTAATGCCATTGAATGTCAAGAGATGATGGTTAGATTCTCTCTTGTCGGAGATGGTTATTGCTTAGCACTTGTGTGGCACAATATTACTTGCCAATTGTGAGCCCAAGCCTTGATATTGTCCAGGTGTTGTTGCATCTGGACATGGACTGCTTCAGTATCTGAGGAGTTACAAATGGTGCTGAACATTGTGCAATCATCAGCAAACATCCCTACTTCTATGCTTATGATGAAAAGGAAGTAATTGATGAAGCAGCTGCAAATAGTTGGGCCTAAGGGCTTTGCCCTAAGGAGCTCCTGCAGTGACGTCCTAGAACTGAGATGACTGACCTCCAACAACCACAGCCATTGTCCTTTATGTTGGGCTCAACTCCAACCAGTGGAGATTTTTTTTCCCCTGATTCCCATTGACTCCAGTTTTGCTAGAGTTCCTTGATGCCACACTTGGTCAATGTGGTTTTGATATCCAGGTTTGTCACTCTCACTTCAGCTCTGGTGTTCAGCACTTCTGTCCAATTTTGAACCAAGGCTGCAGTGAGGTCAAGAGCTGAGGGAAACTGGCAAAATCTAAACTGAGTTCAGTGGGTAGGCTCTTGCTAATCAAGTGCTGCTTCATTGTACTGTTGATGACCCCTGCCATCACTTTACTGATGATTCAGAGTAGAGTGATGGGGAGGTAGTTGACTGGGTTGGATTTGTTCTGCTTTTTGTGTAGAGGACATATCTTGGCAATTTTCCACATTGCCGGGTAGATACCAATGTTGTAGCTATACTGAATCAGCTTGACTAGGGTGCAGCAAGTTCTGGAGAGGAAGTCTTCAGTAGTGTTTCTGGAATATCCAGTGCCATCCAACCATCAATCCTTTTCTTGATATCATAGAATCATAACATCCCGACAGCACAGAAGGAGGCCATTCGGTCCATCGAGTCTACACCGACCACAATCCCACCCAAGCCCTATTCCCGTAACTCCACATATTTACCCTGCTAATCCCCTGACACTCGGGTCAATTTAGCATCAACCTAACCCGCACATCTTTGGAGTGTGGGAGGAAACCAGAGCACCCGGAGGAAACCCACACCGACACAGGGAGAATATGCAAACTCCACACAGACAGTGATCCGAGGCCGGAATTGAACCCGGGTCCCTTGTGCTGTGAAGCAGCAGTGCTAACCACTTGTGCCGACGTGCCGCCCCGACTCATGTGGAATAAATTGAATTGGCTGAAGACTGGAATCTATGATGTTTGGGATCTCTGGAGAAAACCGAGATGGATGATCGACTCGGCTGAGTTAGCCACTATCGTTTCTGATGCCTAGGTCAATGTAAGATGGTCTGTCCGGTTTCATTCCTTTTTGTAGGCTTTGTAGCGGTTTGATACATTCAGTGGCTTGCTAGACCTTTTCAGGGGGCAACTAAGAGTCAATCACATTGCTGCAGGTCTGGAGTCACTTGTACGCCAGTCTAGGTAAAGAGAGCAGATTTCCTTCCGAAAGGGCATTAGTGACCTAGATGGGTTTTTATGACAATCGACAATGGTTTCATGGTCATTGACTTTTAATTCAAGACTTTCTATTGAATTCCATCACCTGCTGTTGTGGGGTTTGCACCTGGGTCCCCAGACAATACCCTGGGCCTCTAGATTACGTATCCAGTGACTATACCACTATGTCACTATTGCTGAGGCTGTGGCCAGTGGCAGGGCTGAAACTATTGAAAGTGATTATATTCTCACATTGAATTCTTCTTCTCGTGTCCCTTCCATAGTCTATTATGGTCAGCTGTAACCATACGTATTGAGGGTCTCAATGTAAACACTATCCTATCCATGCAGAGCAAGTTGAAAATGACAAGGGTTCTGACTGAACACAATTACATTAAATTTATTACTAGTAATAATATACAGCTCTGCACAGGCCTTGGTCTAACCTGGATCCTAATATTTATATAGACTGAGTACTTGACTATATGCCTGACTCAGAAGGTATACATGAAGTCTTACTGATACAGGATCACAGACAGTAGTGAATATCTGCAGTAGAGATCACAGGCAACAGTGAACATCTAAGATGTACTTTTTGCCCTCCAGCCTTACTCATGGTAATATCATAGTGATGTCATTTTGCAGCATCATAAAGGTCCATATCATTGTCTGTATTGGCATGTATACAATATCATAACTGTCTGTATTGGCATGTATACAATATCATAACTGTCTGTATTGGCATGTATACAATATCACAACATTGTCTGTATTGGCATGTATACAGTATTATAACATTGTCTGTATTGGCATGCATACAATATCACAACATTGTCTGTATTGGCATGTATACAATATCACAACATTGTCTGTATTGGCATGTATACAATATCATAACATTGTCTGTATTGGCATGTATACAATATCAAAACATTGTCTGTATTGGCATGTATACAATATCACAACATTGTCTGTATTGGCATGTATACAATATCACAACATTGTCTGTATTGGCATGTATACAATATCACATAAACCGCCATCACATAGTGTCTTCCAATTTACAATTTATAGATATTATAAGCATGCATCGCTTACTTTACTCTCCAGCCCACCTTTTCACCAGAACATTACCCTTGTGCTTTTTCACTTTGAGACATATCCAAGAGATACATCCTAGCCAGGCAGATCAGGGATATCAGAAAGGCAGTGAGATAGGACAGGGGGAAAACATAGTGTAAGTTTTAATTTGTCAGAGAACAAGGTCACACACGGTCTCTGCTGCAGAGGACTGAGAGAAGCACCCTGAATGGGGCAGCTTATAGAAGATCAATGATGGGTATGCACTGTGGACTGCTTGGTGCACTGGGAAGGCTGCCAGGAAGCCTGCGTTTCGATATCAAGGAGCCTGAAGGATTAGGCACCAACTCAGCATGGGCTTTGTGAATAACCAGGTGTCCATTTTTTCCAGTTTGGAAATGGTGGTCAAAACTGTCCATACACTTACGGACCCAGCTGTGTTGCAGTGCTGATGGCTGATGTCTCATTACAGCAGCTTTAAACATCTAAGTGTTTCAGTGGAAGCCTAGATTGTTGCTTTGAATGTCAGGTGGTTGACATGCAAGTTTAGACTGTTGCCAAAATGCCTGTGGATTACCATGTGTGATGAAATTGGAGGGTGTCACAGCAGTCCAGAAATGTGTCCTTCAGAAGATTATTAGGATTCCCAAGGCTTTGCCCTTGGTTAGTGACTCCATGGAACTCCAAGAAGACAATATTCATTCTCCTACACCTGCCACTCCACGAGTGTTCTTGCTGTCGCCAATCAGCCAGGAAACCTAAATTGCTGCCACTCACTCCAAGGCAATGCAGTCCATAGGTGATCCTTTCCTCACACTGATCACTGCACAACGTTAACCTTGATGTACAAGGAAACAGCAGCAATTTCTGTTTTCTTCACAATACCCTGAGTGGGGCAGGAGAAAAAATCCTGCAGCCATTAATACTTGTAGAACGATGAACAGGAGCACATATTGCCTTTGCTGTAGTCTTACTGAAAATTGCATCTCTCCTTTCAATTGGCCAGTAAATCATTTGTTCATATTTGCAGATTTCTCGGAATATTGAGGAGGCTTTGACATGCAACTCACAATTACTATCTGATGCAGCAAAATAAATCAAACTCAGTGTGCTTGCCGGCTAACAAATTTACATCCAACTCTGTCAATCAATCTTTTGACAATATTGAGAAATAAATAGTATGCTCACTTAAACACGTTCAATTTGGTGGCAAAGTTCTGATTTCCCCGAGGTTCTCCCCACTGCACTCGTGATAGAACGAAATTAAATACAGTTTATAGCTCAGAAAATGCCTTTTGGACAAATTGGTCTGTGCTGGTGTTTATACTTTATGCATCCAACTTTATTGAATTCTATCTATGTAGATTTCCATTTCTTTACTACAGTTAAATAAAGAATGGTGTGAAGAGGTACATGTGGAGCATAAGCATCTGCATGGACTGCTTGGGATAAATGGTTTGTTTATGTGCTGTACATTATCTACAACTCTTTCTCACGTACTCATTAGCTAGCTTCTCCTTAAAGGCATTTATGCTTTTCTGACTCAACTGCTCCATACAATATTGGTGACCATCTTATATGAACAGCATTTAAGTTTGGGCCCCCTCACAAGTGGAAACGTTGGGCTGAATGATACGTTTGGGGGTTGGAGACACGCTATGGGCATAACAAGGGCCAAGTGGGATTTCCAGCCCTCGCTAAAGAGAAAATCCTGGTGATGCCACCCAATCCACTGGGCCAACAGCTCTATCAGTCCCCCCAAAGATCAAATTGCCCCCTTCCTTCTCTTCCCATTCATCCTTTGATGAATGCAGTTGAAAAGATCGGGTCGTTTCCTCCCATCTGACTGCCCGTGCCACATGTTTTAAAGCATAGACAGTGTACTACCAGGGTCAATTCACTTGGTAACATGTCTAATTAATCATTGATTAACTGTTTAAACACAATGGGTGTGCAGCCGATTTCAGCATATTATGGGGATGAACTCAGAGGTGGGTGGGAAGGTCATTTTATGTGATCCCTCCACCAGAAACATGTCCGATGAGGGCATGTAAAATGCAGCCCACGTCTCCATTTATACCCTGTCAAGCCCCTTTATCATTTTTAAGATTTTTTAGTCACCTAGTCTTCGTCTTCTCCTTTCTGGAGAAAACAGTGTAGCTTGTTCAATCTTTCCTGACAGTTATTATTCAGTCTTTCCTAAAAGTGACCGAGGCACAAATTATTTATTTTGTTATGAAACTATGAATGTGTCATGAAGCATGCAGCTCTTTGTAGATTATCTCCTGCGAATTGCTAAACGTGGAGAAATGGCGTATTTGAAGGATAAGATATAGCCTGTCTTGTTGATGATGTGTGCAGTCAGACTGAAAATCTTATTGATCTGATTCCAACCATTGTTGCAGACCTTGAGAACAAGTTTGAAATACTGAAAATGTGATGGGAAGAGACTTTCTGACTACAATGAATGCTTATGATAATATCATACAAGAAAAAAAAATCCAATGAAGGTATTGAATTTTTTGCCAACTGTCTTCCTGATGAGACTGAAGCCACACTGAATCTATTATAGTTCCTTAATGCACCAAGCTCTGGCATCTTAACATGGAGTTATTGCAAAGTTCACTTCACCAGTATAATCTGAATATGACAGAACAACTTTGCAATGGTACATGGTTAATTTGTCGAGGATTTTACCTGACTTAAGTTTGATGCTGAGATTGTTACAGATATCCATGGTGGCAGTGTGCATTCATACTGCATATCTCAGATTCAATCCAACTCAAAGCTTGAAGCATTATCAATTTCCTCTCTTAACTGCACTTGTGATGACAATCAACAAGCCACAAGGACAGAAATCTGTCTTCCACAGCCTGTTTCCTCAAATTAATCTCTGTAAACACCTACGTGCTGGGGTTTGTACTCATCAATAAACCTCCGCCACAAACATGAGTTTGGGAGGCAAAGAGTACTTGCCATAAGTATTGCATATTTGTCCTGTAAGGAAATGTAGGAAACTGAGTGAGTCTAAAATCAACTAACAGTGAGACCCAGATATGTGAGCGATGATTTGACAATTTTCAAGCATTTAAAATAAATGTTTTGATGAAGGTGTGTGTATCAGTTAGAAATAGACAAATCAAGAGCTAAAAGCAATGAATAATCACACCAGGGCAGCAAGAAAAAAATATATAGCATAACAAAAGGATAGATATTCACTTCATTTGATTGTCAATTCCAACATTCTTTCCAAAATGTAGTGATGAAAAGAGAAAATGAAAATCTGTTGAATGATGCATCAGGCCTAAAGGAAACACAAATCTGAGTTCATTCTGTAAGAGATGTCAGCCAGAATTCTCCAATCTCATTTGCCCTGCCATCACTGTCAACAAGAATGGAAAATTTGGCGCTCAGCCAAATCTCCATTCACGGCAGTGTGACTGGAGAATCCCAGCCGTGGACGAGGTTGGAGAATCCCAGCCCTTATGCCCTTTGTGGAAGCAAGATACTGACCAATGCTATTATTTGCCTTGATATGTATCATATACAATCATTTGGTTTAAGTTAAATAGTTGTATAAAGATTGGGCAATTTAAATTGTTTCATATCCTCATCGCAAGACAGTAAATACAATCAGATGGAGGGGCTTTATAGTCACTGGATTAGCAGCTTGGAATTTCCTCCCTCATGCTATCAGAATAAGAACTGTAGTAACTTAAGGACAAAGTGTTTGTTGATGTAGTTTCATATGTTGTAATAAACCTTTAAGGGATAGCAGCATGGCATTCTGAGAGGGGAAGTGTGTCTGTGATCCAATCTTAGTTTCACTTCTGCCTGTGAGCAGAGCACACACACACAGCTCTGTTGCTAATGTATTTGTGCTTACTATCAATTTATAAATGTTTTCATGTGCCTAATCAAAATAAATTAACCCATCACATATTTACACAATCTTTTATGAGTGGTTGGTGTTTACATTAGTCAAACAACATGACATGGTGTTCAGCAGTGGTAAACCACTTGGCAGCAGAATTAAATAAATGTACAACATGGTGAATAACCTTAGATAATGCTATATGGCAAGAGATGACCCTTAACATTCTGTGGCAGTGTCATAGCATCAGAGAGTGTGGTGCCTGTGCAGAAAAGACATTGTGTTGAGATAGTGCTCAAATAAAGAGTTGGTAAACAAACAGATCCCTTGTAATGAGATTGCAGTCCATAGTCTATCAGTTCAGTGAATGGGATAGTGCATCAAGAGGATTAGCTCAGCTTAACTCAATCGGGAAAGGAAAGTGATGATGATGTGGGTCAAGTCAATAGCAAGTCAATAGTAAGGGAAGTCCAACAGACAAAAAAGAACAAAAAAAAGTCATACAAATTGGGACAGAGAACATTGCGATCAAAGTGGACAGATCTTTGGAAAACCGTATGCAAGTGACTACAACAACACTCATCCCAGATACCTCAAGAGAAGGAAGGTCAAAGGGATTGTTATGATCCTGGTTAGTGTTAATGCTGTTTGCCAGAGTGAAATCTGGATGGCAGATCCTAACTATGCAGGCTGTTGCTGAACACATTCACAAGAGTCTGCCTTCAGAACACTAGATAGTAAAATTGGAATGATTTCAATACAAATTCCAGAAAATGATGAAACTCACGCTATTCCTTTTTGTCCCAGCAGTACTTTTACAGAAACAAAGGCCATCATTTTCTAACCCCTCTCACCTGTTGGGATATTATGATCCCGCTGATCTGAATAGAGATCCAAATGACTTGCTGCATCTACTATGGCCGCCATGGGACCATAAATCCTGGCCAAAATCCCAGTGGAGATTTATCACTACCTCAACACCAAGGGGGCGATCTTACCAAAAAAATTCTAAATGCCGAACAAGCGTGAAAGCAGAAGAGAATTGTACTGTTTTTGTGGGAGAGTTAAAAATCAAATCTTAACTCACTAAGAAAAATGAAGCAGAATCCATTTCCCACTAGCAGGGGGAGGGATGGGGCCTAAACTCACCAAAGCCGGCAACTTGCTTCAGAGGGCACCATTGCACATGTGCAGATCTCTCTCCGTTCTGTGCAATTAAGAGAACAAACCCGATCTCTCGTTTCTCTCACGATCTTACCAGCTCACCGCATCCATCGGCCAGCAGGATGAGATGGTAAGATTGCTCTCCCCACCCCCCCCCCCCCCGCAAGGCTTTTTGCGTGGGCTGTCTCAGTTGCAAATAATTTTCTTCCAGTGGGTTTTTGAGCATTCAGTAGATGCTCTTTCCCAAGTTGGTATCTCTCTGTCAAACATCCAAAATCCATTATCTACTCTCACTATTTCTTCAATTTCAGAGCAAAAGTTCCCTAAAATCAGTTGCCCAGCATTCTTGCAGAATTTCTTACGAGAGAGTTTAATACTCCTGCCGACACTCTCTGGCATACCCACACTACAACTATCTTTCTTTGTGTTTCTGTGTGAACCCTGGACCCTTGTTGCTAGGCAACACACAGTTTTTTTTCTACTGTTTTTCCCCTAAACTCACTAAACTGTCAAAATATACACAAACTTTTGCTGCATGAATTGAGATGCAGCTGACCTATTATCCAATTTCAAACTCTTTAAACAGCATACAGATTTATGCTTTCTTGATTTGGATGTGTCTGAACCAGGCAAGCAAGCCAAAAAAATTTACCAAGCAATCGCCAACTAAAGTTTACATAGTCAGGTGTTACGATCCTAGCTGGTGCTATACCTGGACAGAGGAATTGGGACAGAAAGAATGTCTTAAGATGACTGAAGTCAAGAGAACAGAGACCAAGGAATTGGTAAGAAGAATTCAAGGAAGAGTAAACATAGATGACATCTCAACATCCATAGTGTTTGCCAAGATTTAAATTATCTGTCCTAAGAAAATTGGTAACAATTTGTAATTGTGCAAGATCTACAATTGATCGATGTCAATACATTATCCCTATGAATTCTAAAAGACATACACCCACAGACATGGAAGGCCATGGTGAAACCTACCACTGCATTATTTTCACTGTACCATGGTTCACTAATTCCATGTGCAGGATCCATAGTTCTGGAGTGCAAGTACAATCAATCCTCCTAGATGTCACAGATTTTCTACATTATGCAGACCAAAGGCCAAGTGATTGCAGGTATACCAGCAGTGACCTGAAACTAATAACAATTGATGGAATTAGTCAGATATCAAAAGATACATGATCGTCAGAAACCACTCCTATCACCTCAGTTCACAACCTCACTTTGAAATATCCAGGACATTTTGACAAATTGTTAAGTTTCAAGGGAGCTGCAACAATACACTTGCAGGAGAATGCAAGTCTGTCAATTGCAGCATCCATGTACAGGACAAATTAAATGTTGAACTCGACACAATGGAGAATGAAGGAATTAGCAGAAGAGTACAAGGACACATAGACTGGTACAGCTCATGTGTCAGGAAGAAGGACAGATAATTTAGATTATGCTTCAATCCATAATGTTTAAACACAGCTTTGTAATGTTGTCTTTAAAAAATCTATACATCAGTAGAGTTAAATCTGAGATTTGCTCGTGCAAAGCTTTTCTCAAAGCTTGAGGCTAAGATGTGCTGACCCATTGGTCATCTCATAGAGAAGTCCGAAGAACTAATTACATTTTGCTTTGATTTGATTTTTTCTTGTCACATGTATTGGGATACATTGAAAAGTATTGTTTCTTGCGTGATATACAGACAAAACATATTGTTCATAAAGTATATAGGGGAGAAGGAAAGGATAAGATGCAGAATATAGCGCTGTAGTTACAGATAGGGTGAAGAGAAGGATCAGCTTAATGTATGATAGGATCATTGAAAAGTCTGATGGCAAAAGGGAAGAAACTATTCTTTTCAGACTTTTGTTTCTTTTTCCCGACGGAAGATAGTGGAAAAGAGCATGTCCGGGGTGCGTGGGGTCCTTAATTATGCTGGCTCTTTTCTCAAGGCAGTGGGAAGTGTAGACAGAGTCAATGGTTTCATACCCCACTCAGATAATATTGTTTTCAATGATTACCTTTCTGTTAGTCAGAGGAATCGTAGCGGGCAGAAGTGGACCATGCAAAGGTCCATTGACCTCAGGCAGGAATTTCCAGCCTTGGGGCGAGCGTGGCCGGAAGTCCCGCCCAGGATCTCTTTCAAGTTCACAGGGACCGCATTACATGCACTGTACCAGGATGAATCTGCATCATCAGAGACATTGCCATTGTGAGAAGAACGAAGCAAGATCATAATCTGTACTTATTGATGTAAGCTGGCACATAATGAAAGGTTGGTGTTCGACAGTCTGAAATGTGCCATCAATGTACAAGATATCAATTTCTTCAGTCATATTTATTCCGGTACTGGAATATATCCTGATCCAAAGAAAATAGAGGAAATTAAGGCCATGCCAACTCTTCAAGATAAGGACAATTTTTGAAGATGTCTAGGTTTCGTTAATTTCTGATCTGCGAACATTCCCAATTTAGCTGAAAAGTTTTCATCGCGAAGGGATTTGTTGAAAAAGGATCTGCATTCCCTGTGGCACAGAAACCACCAATACCACTTTGAAGCATTAAAACAGTCATTATCAGAAGCATTGACATTTCAATTTTATGATCCAAGGGAAACAATTAGACTGGAGGTAGATGCTCGTAGAAAGGCTGGAAGCATGCATACTACAAAAAGTCAAACAAATTGCCTTTGCTTCAAACTCTGTCTGTAACACAATCCAATGACTCCAGCCTCAGCACTACATTAGTCAACACTATTGTAACACGACATTCTGCACTCTCTCGTTTCCTTCTCTATGAACAGTATGCTTTGTCTCTATAGTGCGTAAGAAACAATACTTTTCACTGTATGTTAATACATGTGACAATCATAAATTAAATCAAACAGGAAACATCAGCTTTACTATTTGGAATCATGCATTTTCATACCGATCTATTTGGCAAAAGATCTGTGGTAGAGACTGACCTGAAGGCACCAGTGAAAACCTGGTGAAAACCATTGACCAGTGGACCACCAAGTTTACAGCATCACTTTATAAAGATTCAAGGTCAAGACTGGGGATATTAGGTACAGGACAGGTAACTTGATTGTCACATTAGATACACTTCGCAAATTCCCCAGCCCAACTAAAACAAAAAAAAACAAAAACAGAATATATTGGAAAATCTCAGCAGGTCTGACAGCATCTGTGGAGAAAGAATAGAGCTATGAGAGGTGATTTGAACTCACACTCTCTGTCTGCGGGAATGGTGGCATGTGCTCAAAATCTGGAGAGTGCAATTCGAGCCGGCGAGTTTTTGAGTTCCGATCTTACCAGCTCCTCACCTGTGGAGCAACGTGAAACATGCCCCAGGACCGCAGGAAGCTCATTTTAATACATCAGTATGTCATTAGTAAGCACTCTCTCCGGAACTTCCCCCCTCACTGGATATTCAGTGGGCACCGACATGATGTCACACTGGCGCCATTTAGAATGGATCTACATAAACGGGAACCTGGCATCTTCACCTCCCAGGTAATTCTGGGGATGAGCGCTCAAGCAGCCAGCACCTTCTGGCTTGTACACTGCTCAGGGGGCACCGGGGAAGACTTGGGGGACACAGATAAGTTCACCTCGGGGCTGGGAGTCGGGGTCCCAGATTCACCATTCCAGGAAGAGGGGTCACTTGCAGGCTCTACCTTCCCTTCATGCTTTAAAGGGGTGGTGAAGGTTGGTATGCAGGCAGTACTTCCTGTGTCCTCTTTCCTGGGCTCCTGCCTATATCGGAGCTGAGGGAGTGCCCTTCCTTGGTGGGGCCTGGCAATAGGGTGGGCGGGATATAGCACTGCCATTCTCACTGGTTGGACTTTAACCTGGTGTTGTTAGACTTCTTACTGTGTATTCTCACACTGCACAGAGATAAGGCACCAGGTGAACGTGATGGTTCCCCCAAACTTGGTGGCATGAACAGACAGGGTGGAGGTTATGTGGGTGAAGGAAATTACATTTAATGCCAAACATTCAAAACAAAATGGCGACTTAGTGACGATAGCGCCTATATTCACCCATGCCCAATAAATGTCTATGGTTTCTAAATCTTCCTCATCCTACCATTACATCGGTGTCTATCGCCAGAACCCACAGCTGAGGATGAGGCGGCCTGCTGACTTCCACGTCCTTTTGCCTGAGATGGCAGGCATCCGCTAAGGGGCCGGGAACTTTAGGATTCAGGCCTGCTTTCAGGCAGCACAGGTGTTCTTCTTCAGTGTCAAGGTGCCGCTCAGAGGGAGGGGGATGTCAGGTGAGCTGGAAACATCCAGGATCCCCTTTGAGCTCTACTCCTGCCAATCTTTTTCCCTTTGGGTTCCCAGGGCCCCTTGTGATCCTCCATGGCCGGCCATCCTCTGGCACTGACACGTGTGGATTCCCACCAGTGACTGCACCATGCAGTTGAAACCATGCACCATGTTGCAGACATCTCCTGCCATGGAGTGCATGTCCTGCACCAAGGCCTCTACTGTGGATGCCAACCTTGCAGTGTTGGCCTCAGTGTGCTGCAGTGACAGCACCATCTCCTCGGATAGAAGGTGATGGGACTCCTCCATTTGGCATTGCCCTCCAAGGAGAGCTACTGCCACCCCGTCCTGATGCTCACGACTCTGTCTTTGCAGCTCCATCAGCTCTGGTACAACTGGACCCAGAGGCACATCAATGGCCAGGAGCTCAGCAGTGTCCTGGGCTCTGGCATCATTCCGAGTGTCGGTTGCATAAGATGACCCTGCCTCCACCTGCTGTGGATCTTCAGATGCTCACCACTGAGTGGCCCAGAAACCTGTCTACGTATTGGACCCACCGAGGCTGAGTATCTGTGCTGATGCTGGATGTGGGTGACAGCTGTGACACCTCTTCAATGAAAGGGTTGGAGAAGTCCCCCTCTGAACTGCTGGAGTCCAGTGGGTCCAGTCGGTGTGAGGATGGTCCAATCTGTTCTGCTGGCCAACCATGTAAAAGAAGGGACATGGCATCAGTGCTTTACAGGGCATACGGATAGGACATTGAGTACTCACTTGAGACTTGAACATGCTGGATTTTAGGACAGGACTTCGAATTTCTGGCCATTTCCAGGATTTTCGCCATGACAGAGATGCTCCACTGTGGTGACCATCATGTCCTAGGTTGTGAATCTGTAGTCCCTGGCAGTTGTTTATTCAGCAAGAGTGCCCCTTCCCATGTATTATGTGCATCTGCAAACCGCACTTTCACAGCGTAAAACTATCTAACACGTAAAAAGGCAATGAAAGAGATTTGAAAAAGAGACCACATAAGCAATTTCCTCAACCCATCAGCTACAGTACATGAAATGGGAAGACTGACTTTTTGTCTTTGGTGGTTAAAGATATTCTTCACTCACAGTATTAGCTGTGATCTGCCTATCTGCCACCACAATGTTGTTTGTTGTTACTGGTAGCTGTATTACTTGGATGCGTTTCAATAATGTGAATAATAATTGGTTACCCTCACGAGAAACATATCACCTTGAACTCTCAAGAAATGATATACTCATTAAGCAACTCATACCTTTTTAGAATTATGTTAATACCCTTTTGATATGCTTCCAAAAGTATCGTTTTCAAATACAGCTTATTGAGGTCTGAAAATACAGCATGTTGAACTGTTGGAATTGTTTATATCTACTTTTTCTTGTGTTATTTATTGGGTAGTAAAAGTGTTTAAAAAGCTAGAAGAATTTTGCATACCCTGGGACTTATTATAATTACTGTAGGTAACAAATGAGTGCTGCACAAGTAAAGGTAGAGGAGGCCATGTAATTCCTTTCTTATTGTCTGCTTTACCATTAATTACTGGCTAGTTGGCCATCAGGGTACTGTTTAGACTGAATACGGTCATTTGTCTTAATAGGTAGATCCCAGTAACATGAGAATAGGATGCTTTGTCCTTCTCTTTACAATTAAAGATGCATTTTCATTCTCTTTTAACTATTAACTTGGTTATGTCATTCTGATAAACCCTGTTGGATTGAAATAGCTGAACTATCTTTCAACCCAAAGGGAACCGCGTCAAATTGACGTCAACTGTATGCTCTGACGTAGGGTCATCCTGGTTCGAAACATTGGCTCTATTCTCTCTCCACAGATGCTGTCAGACCTGCTGAGTTTTTACAGCATTTTCTGCTTTTGTTTCAGATTCCAGCATCCGCAGTATTTTGCCTTTATCTAACTGTACGACTTGTCCCTTAGTTGGAGAACTGAGAAATGGACTGAGATTCTTCTGCCCAATCCTGCCTGAAGTCAGATGGCAACATGGCAGAGAATGAAAACAAATCCAGCTGGTGAGGTCCATCCTGAGCTACAAGGTCTCAGAAATCTATTTGACTCATAGGACGTGAATGTATTCTATACATCCCATGTCCTAGTGGGATTATCACTAGATTATTAATCCAAAAACTCAGCTAATGTTCTGGGGGCTCGGTTCGAATCAAAATTGCAGATGGTAGAATTTGAATTCAATAAAAAATTCTGGAATTAAGAATCTACTGATGACCATGAAACCATTGTCAATTGTCAGAAAAACCCAACTGGTTCATTAATGTCCTTTAGGGAAGGAAATCTGCTGTCTTTACCTGGTCTGGCCTATATGTGATTCCAGAGCCACAGCAATATGGTTGACTCTTAACTCCCCTCCAAGGGCAACTAGGGATGGGCAATAAATGCTGGCCAACCAGGAACGTCTATGTCCCACGAATGAATCTGAAAAAAAGTTGTAATGCTACATGGAATGGTATCTGGGATTCCCCTCCCAGACCTCGTCCAGCAAGGATTTGCATCTCCTGCCCCCAGTGGGAATACTACATTCCCCTGTTCACTGCATGAAAATGGTGTAATGGGTAGGGGTTCAACATCCATCATCTAACTTCCATTACTGCCACTCCTCAGAGCTGCCATAATAAAGATGTGATTGGCTCTAGAGCGTTATAGTACTGGTGCTGAACAAAAGCCTTGTATTCTGGTCCTCACGACCTTCAAATATAGGCCTTAGGTGACACCAGGATGCTGATGTTCCAATATATGGAATTATTCTGCTAGTGGGATGACTTGCTGGCAGTGTAGCCGGAACATGTCAGGCTCACTATTGGCGGTGGGAATCCTAATGGGAGCTTTCCCCAACTACTGCACATCTTTATGCAATAAAATGAGCCCCAATCCCATTCCCTGTCCCACCAAAACACTTGTTCTTAGCACTGAAACTCGAGTTGTTCAGTTCCTTCCCTGATGCTTTTCCTCTACTTCGGGCAGTCTTGGGCGAGTGATTTCCAGGTGTTGGTGAGGAAATTGCACTTTTTCAAGGGTGATTTGAGGATGTGCTTGAAGCGTTTCCTTTGTTCTCCTGTGGTTCATTTGCCATGTTGAAACTCTGTTAGAGCGCTTGTTTCTGGAGTCTCGTGTCAGGCGTGCGGATGATGTGGCCCACACAGCAGAGTTAATGGAGTGTAGTCAATGCTTCAATGCTGGGGATGTTGGCCAGAGTGATGTTGGTGTACCTATCCTGTCAATGGATTTGCAGCATTGATGGTACTACTCCAGGGTTTTGAGGTGCCTGCTATACATAGTCTATGTTTCTGCGGCATGTAGGAGGGCAAGTATCACTACTGCTCTGTTGACCAAGAGCTTGGTGCCAGGTCTGAGGTCCTGGTCTTCAAATGTTCTCTTCCACAGGCAACCAAAGGCTGTGCTGGCATACTGAAGGAGGTGTTGAATAACATTGTTGGCGTCTGCACTTTTTGACTGTAAAATACCAAGGTACGTAAACTGGTCCACATTGTCCAAGGCCTCATCCTGGATTTTGGTAACCAGGAGGCAGTGCTGAGTGGATGGGGCAGGTTGATAGAGGACCTTGGTTGTTCAGATGTTTAGTCATGCTTTTTTACGCCTCTGTGAAACTTTTAACGATGGCTTTGAGTGTGGGCTCCAAGTGTGCGCAGATGCAAGCATCATCTTCACACCATAGTTACGTGACAAAGGATGGGACGAACTTGAATCTGGCCTTCAGGCAATGGAGGTTGAACAGATTCCTGATTCTTCTGTAGTTTAACTCCATTCCAGCAGGCAGCCTGGAACATTGAAGAAAGGAAGATTCAGAAGAGCATCGGTGCGATGACACAGCCTAGCGTGACCCCAGTCGCAAATATGAATTGGGCCTGTGGTAGACCCATTGGTCAAAAGCACAGCTTGCATCACTTTTCAGCCTTTTGGGTGAGGTCAAGCATCAGATCAAGCCCAAGGTGGGGTGCAAAGCCTTTTCAATTCAGTTTGGATCTTGTTTGTCTCTTTTGTGGGGACCATGAATTGGATTCAATTTGAATTTGGCCTTTGGAGCAAGCAAGGAGATAGATTCAGGTTTACCTGGTTAACTCTGCGCATTGGTTTTGTAACTATTTATTTATTAGTGTCACAAGTAGACCTACATTAACACTGCAATGAAGTTACTATGAATGGAGTAAAATATATATAAATAAATAAGGGCTTGCATGTTATCATGGAGCAGGCAGGAGGATGGGGGCAGCCGATACAGAGGAGAACCCTCCCTTATTTCTCACGGTTGAGTGTCAAAGGCTTTTGTGAGGTCAGAAAAGGCCATGTACAACAGATTTTCTTTGGCATAGCGAGGGCTATAGTGGTACAGTGGTTAGCGCTGTTGCCTCACAGTGCCAGTGAGGTTCAATTCTGGCTTCTGATGACTGTGTGGGGTTTGCAGTTTCTCCCCATGGCTGCGTAGGTTTCCTCCAGGTGCTCCGAATTTCTCCCGCAGTCCAAAGGGGTGCGTGTTAGGTTGATTGTCCATGGTAAATTGCCCTTGAGTTTCAGGTGGATTAACAGGGTAAATATATGTGGTTATGGGAATAGGGCCTGGGTGGGATTGTTGTCAGTGCAGGCTCGGTGGGCCAAATGGCCTCCTTCTGCACTGCAGGGGTTTATATGATTCTTTTCTTCTAGATTGAAACAAGTGAGGTTCAGTAAGTCCCTTTCAGAATTAAATGAAAGAAACTCACTGTGATATTCAGATAATAAAGTGTTTATTACTCCCGTCTGAAATTTTGATAATATATATAAAATGTTTTTAATAATATATCTCCTTATGTGGTTCAGTGTCATATTTTGTTTCAAGGTACACTCTCAGCGTATGGGGGTTTGTGCATCAGGAATGGATTGACAAGCTGGGTCTCTTATCTCTTGCAAGTAGAGGGCGGAGATGAAACCTAATCGAGGTCTTAGAATGATGAGAAGTTTTGACAGAGGAGATACCGCGAGAATATTTTCTCTTGTTGGGAAGAGCATAACCGGAGGCCATCATTATGAAATAGTCACCAATAAATCCAATTGGGAATTCTGAAGAAATTTCTTTATCCAAAGAGCAGTGAGAATGTGGAACTGTCTATCAATGGTTGGAGCGAATCATGTGGATGCATTTAGGGGGAGTGCCACATGCATATGAGGGAGGAGAGAATTGAGGGTTACAATCTAGATTTAAAAGAGAAAAGATTAGGGAAATTCCACATGGGGCATAACCATTGACATGGTTTGATTGGGCTGAATATTTCTGTGCTGTATATTCTACATATGTAATCCCATGAAGCACCTTGGGATATTTTATTATGCTAGGTGCCATATAAATATAAGTTGTTGTTGCTTCATTATTGTCCTGAACTAAATGCTGGTCAACAAAATGATCAGGTGTTCATTTGCATGATGAACTGTAAGCTTATTAACCAAAAACCCCATCAATAGATAATGGTGGAAAGTGGACACTGATGTTCTGATTTTATTGGATTTTGCTGTCAGGATTTTCCATTTTATTACAGATTTTATTTATGAACATAATTACAAGTCTAAAAAAGGGGCGCCATTAAACATTGAGCAATTAAAGATATTTTAAACAGAAATTTAACATATCAGCTCACAGATTGTGGTAGATATAAGTTTCCTGATCACAGTGTTTACAAAAGGACGTACCGGTAGTATGGTTATGCACCATTCCCTCTCTTAACACCATAATGTATGGGCCTGGGTAAGATGCTCTTTCAGAGAGTATGAGCAGACTCAATGGGCCAAATGGTCTCCTTCTGCACTGTGGGGATTCTATGGTTCTGACTGTTTTGCTATTAAATCAACAAGGCTAACTAACTTATGCTCAAGCAGCTAACTGAAATCAGGTTCTTAACTAGTTACCTCATGTTACCTTGCCACAGACATAGCACTTTCATTTCTAAGTGAGAAGGCTATGGGTTTAGGAACCAATCTAGTGATTCAAGTGCATAACCTGGGCTGAAACTTAAGTGCAGTATTGAGCTACACATTTGGAGGAGCACTTTTAGCAGGAGATGTTAATTCAACTCACAGTCTGATGCTAAAAACCTTGTGGTACCATTTACAGAGGAGCAGCAGATTTCTCGTAGTGTCCAATGTAATACTTATCGCTCACTACAAGCAGATTATTTTGTCATTTTTTCACTGATTGTTGCATGCAAAGTGACTGTTGTGTCTCCCATAGTAACTACACTTCAAACGTATTTCATTTGACTGCAATCTGTGTTGGGAAATCTTGATATTGTAAAAGGCACTATACAAATGTAATTTCTTTAAACATTACACTGATGGTCACACCAGTATAAACAAGTGAACATTTAATGGGATTGTTATACCCTTACTGAATTTAGGATTCAAATCTCCAATTTGATTAAATTACATTGGTTCTAACTGATGCCTGTTGGACTTCCTTCCCCTAAGATTAATTGTCTATTGCAGACAATGATTCCTGTCTTGATTTAGCTTTGTTCTGTGAAATTTCGAAGTCCCTCAGACATTAAATAATTTACCTTTTCCTCTGATTCACTACATTAATGTTTCATTTCAGATGTTTTACCAATTCCCTGAAATTGTATTTCCATTTGGATAGCTTAATAAGGTTCTTAAGCAATGAATAAATGTCTTTGTAAGGAAAGGGTTGCACGCTAAAAGATAACAATGAACAGAGATGATCGGATACAGAACACAATATTTACTGTGTCGCAGTGAGGTTGGGAAAAGCTGAATATGAACTCAAAACATAACAAGGTTCAATTATCTAACAGAACAGGACCTTCCTGCAGCTTTTAAATTAAATACAAGTTGAACCATCAGATTATAGTGAGTACAAGTGATTCATAATACAGTATAATTATGCGGCATAGTGACTTTTAGATTCAGACATGAAAAACCATTTAGAGATTATTCAATCGCTTTATCCTCTCCGACTAGAGTTTCCTATTGTTGTTAAATAATAATCATTTTTGTAGGGAACAAGTGACTAATTTTCATTGAAATCAGTGTATAGCTAATGTATTATTTTTGCTATTGTTTTTGAATTTGTAAAGAGACAATGCAACCATTTAATTTTTAGACCTTGCCAATGGCAGGGATGTACACGTTTGGCTTCAAGTTTAATTAGATCTTCCTTGCGAGGGACCACTGCTCAATGAAATTTAACAGAATAGAGAATGTGTCCGCGCTGTCTAAAGCCCTAATTATCCTATTAATTATTTTTTGTAATGGAACTGAATAACCCTCCACTGAAAGGAAAAGAAAACACAAAGCCTCAGCTAGCTGTTGTGATTATTTACTCAGCACTTGTCTTATTAACTGACATCCCTTGAGAGGATTGCAATGCTCATCAATGAATAGCTTCCCCTCTCACTATCCCCTTCACCACCCTCCAAGCTCTATGATTATCAAATAAGTAAAAGGTAATTATTGGCAGAGATCATTTACCCTTCACAATTGTTTATGTTTCCGTTCCTTGGGTGAGAGAATACTTCTAATTGTCAATTCAACAGAGACTGGTGGTATTTTTCAGAGCTGTTTGTCAATTCACCAGGGTGTTGTTTGAATGAGCAAGATGCTTTTGCTGTATTTTACTTATTTTACAATTAAAGTATTCTTTCTGGTTGTATCACAGCTTGGTATGGCTCCTGTTCTGCCCAAAACCACAAGAAACTAAAAAAAGGTCATGAATGTAACCCAATCCATCATGCAAACCAGCCTCCCATCGACTCTGTCTACACTTCCCACTGCCTCAGCAAAGCAGCCAGCATAATTAAGGATCCCACGCACCCCGGACATTCTCTCTTCCACCTTCTTCCGTCGGGAAAAAGATACGAAGGTCTGAGGTCACGTACCAACCGACTCAAGAACAGCTTCTTCCCTGCTGCCATCAGAATTTTGAATGGACCTACCTCGCACTAAGTTGATCTTTCTCTACACCCTAGCTATCACTGTAATGCTACATTCTGCACTCTCTCGTTTCCTTCTCTATGAACAGTATGCTTTGTCTGTATAGAGCGCAAGAAACAATACTTTCCATTGTATACTAATACATGTAACAATAATAAATCAAATCAAAGTTTTAATTGTTTTATAAGATTTTTAAAAATTTCAGGATCACATTGGATGTCTGTATTGGGCAAATTATCCTGGCAAGAAACGTCATTCCTAAGCTGCATTTTTGAACATTTTAGGCTTTTAAAACATATGGCCTGGATTTCTATTTTTGAAATTGCAGGGAGTTTACTTTTCAGGTAGGTGTAAAACAGATTAACTGCTCTGTACACACAGTCGACTGAGATTGCGATAATCAGCAACTGATCCACTATCACTAGCCAACCTTAAAAATTATCTAATCCCTTCATCATCTTTAAGATCTTAAATAAGCCTTCTTATCATTTGTGCTTTTCTAGAGCAAAGCAAAGCACTCCCCGATTCCATTGTGATAGCTTGAAGCATCTCAGCTAAGTGTCAGCCCAATGGCCCTCCTGAACTTGTTCCCAGGTCTCGAAAACAGCTAATCTGGAGGGACCATAACATGAAAACACCATTCTAAATAATGTCGTATCAGGTGAATATTGTGCTTTTAATATTGTATTGGATTGTCCCAAGAATGCTGCTGGTCATAAGAGTTAATCTGTAGAGGCTGCAATATTCACAAAAAATGAAGTATTACAATGGCAAGAAAACCGGTGCGATGCAGACCAGTCTGTCAGGAGCAGTCTAGACCGCAATCATCCCACACTTAGCTATTTTTTGGGAGAGCGGTGAGTTGCATGCTGGTTCTAGGAGGGGCAGTGCCTAAGCTCGTTGGTGACTTTGGCTGCAAAGTGATTGTGCGCCATTTTAGAAGGGTGCCCCGATCTCACTGTGCACTCAGGGACACCCTCCCTCCCCTGATGGTCACCGGGACACCTCCCCTCATCGGCGGCATGTTTCCCCGCCCCTTCCCCGATACGGAGTACCGGCATTGGGACAATGGGACACTCTGAATGGGTTCCCCTTCATGACCCCCAATACACCCCTTCACAAACTCCCCCTTCATGCTCCACCCCTTCATGATACCCCTCCACATAGCCCCACCGCATAACTCCCCTTACATAGACCCCCATCATAGCCTCTCATCATATCCTCCCCTCAGGATCCACCCCCATTCATGCCCCACCCCCTTGGCACTGCCCCTGGCACAGTGGTAGTGCCCAACTGGCACTGCCAGTGTGCCAAGTGGGCATTGCCAGATGGGCACTACCCAGCCATTTCCCCGACCACTCAGGGGCTTCAATGGCCTCAGAGCCCCCGGTATGGCCATCACATCTGGTCTCCGCTGGCGAAGACCAGTAGTGATTCTCACCAGTGTCACGCCTGAGGCTCAGAAGGCCCCAGGAGCTTGGAGAATCCAGTGTCAAACAAGCTAATCGGCTTCGCACGCTTCCTTGGCACGATCCGGTTTGCGCCAATGGAAAGGGGCTGGGACAATTGCAAACTGTCTGGCACCGATGCAAAACCTATTTGTGGCCCTCATGCTTTTTTTCAGGATTAGCGTGATCTGCACCAGGCTTGGCGAGACCAGAAAATTGCCCCCTCTCTGGAAAATCCCAGCAGGCTTGGTAGCATCTGTTGGGAGAGAAAACAGAGTTAATGTTTTAAGTTCTGATGAAGAGCTAAATGGGCTCAAAATATCATCTTTTATGTATCCATTGATATATCCAGTTCTCCATGTATTTTTACTCGTTTGCTTTGGAATGGAATAGCTGTGTAAACTGATTTATCCCTTTTAGTTTATTTATTATCTCAACAAATAGGCTTACATTAACACTGCAATGAAGTTACTGTGAAAATTCCCTAATCGCCACACTCTGGGAGAGAGAATTTAGCATGACTGTTGCACCAAACCAGCATGTCTTTCAGACTGGGAGGAAACCGGAGCACCCCAAGGAAACCCACACAGATACCGGGAGAATGTGCAGACTCCGCACAGACAGTGACCCAAGCCAGGAATCGAACCCGGGTCCCTGGCACGATGAGGCAGCAATGCTAACCACTGTGCTACCTTATCATCCTCGCTAGCCTGCAGGGATCGTTTCTGCATCTGAAAAAGTCACAACTAGGTTACAATTCCACACAATAGGATGCTTCCAGGTCATTGCAGAGAATCTTTGCTGAATAAACCATCCTACAGTTTGTCAAGTGACTGATACCATGTGTGCCAGTGGAAGAGAATATTTACCCCCTGGTGGGATTTCCAAAAGTGCAGAGCATTTTAGTGGTAACTAATGTGCCCATCAGTCCCATGTCAAACAAGGAATACAAAAATAGAATGTGAATACGGAAACTAAGTGGCACTTAATGGAATTAACTTGTTGGTATCCCTTGGGAAAATGAGTAAGATGTTTCCACTAACAAACATAGCATCAGTTACTTGGATCTTAAACAAGCTGTGTACAGCCAAAGGCAAATAATAATGCCAACCAAAGTACATTTACATATGCCACACCAATGGGGAAACTGCTATTAGTTGCAGTAGGATTTGGGAAAGAAAATAGAAGAATTGGCTTACCTATGATAGATGCCCCATAAAGATACCAAGATATTTTTATAAATAACTGTGGTCACAAATCATCATTAATTTACAATTAAAGCATTCTTTCTGGTTGTATCACAGTTTGGTATGGCTCCTGCTCTGACCAAAACCGCAAGAAACTAAAAAAAAGTTGTGAATGTAACCCAATCACGTAAACCAGCCTCCCATCCATTGACTCTGTCTACACTTCCCACTGCCTCAGCAAAGCAGCCAGCATAATTAAGGATCCCACGCACCCCGGACATTCTCTCTTCCATCTTCTTTCGTCGGGAAAAAAATACGAAGGTCTGAGGTCACGTACCAACCGACTCAAGAACAGCTTCTTCCCTGCTGCCGTCAGACTTTTGAATGGAGCCACCTTGCACTAAGTTGATCTTTCTCTACACCCTGGCTATGACTGTAACACTACATTCTACACCCTCTCCTTTCCTTCCCTATGTACAGTATGCTTTGTTGGTATAGTGCGCAAGAAACAATACTTTTCGCTGTATACTAATACATGTGACAATAATAAATCAAATCATATCAAATTCCAATCACCAGAGATCTTTCCCAAATCTGGAAATGTTTTAATAGTGTCAGTTAAAGTTTTGTTCGTTTCTGTAGCTGCTTCCTAGAAACTTCATACACCTGTTCAGCCCACTTCAATCATTGAATTAAATTGAAATCCAGAACTAAACATTGAATGCAAAGCAGCATCAAATAGATCACATGTTGCATAATTTTAAGCCTAGACTCTTGCTTTCCCTAGCAAGCCATGCTTAATTAATCTTAATGTTTTATTTTTCACATCAGCAATGGACCGTGAAAGTTTCTGGCAGTACAATTAAAAGGAAGAATAACAAAGCAGCTACTTAAATAGTTCATTTAACGTAACAGCAGAAAATAAAATTGAGCAGTTCATAAAAAAAAACTGTGCATGAACTGAATATGATTTACATTTTATGGTTCCTAAATGAGAAGGACTTGTGATTGAACTGGCAAATGTGAAACCTGCTTGCTTAGAATCGGTGATGGCTGTGGCCAGTGAACCTTCTCATCCAGTTAAACTAACTGAGAAGAAAAACAGAGCTTTCAAACAAAAAAGATGAATATATTTTCCTTAAAATTGATTCAGACCATGTTTATGGAAGCTCGTACAGAAGCTCATTAGAACTATAAGTGTTGTAGAGTACATTCATATTTTTACAGACTTGGTTGAAAGGGATAATGAAAATGATGTATGGTCTGTTCGCAAAACAGTGAATTCCAAATCCCCAAATTAGATATGGGCTATCAACTGCATCAGCAATTGTTTAAGTCTTTATATTAGCCCATTAAATGTTGGAAATGGATTATGGCATTGTAAATATTTATTGAGAAAAAGAATGGAATTAACATGAGGCCTGGCGTTTCCATCTCATTGTGTTGAATTTCTTCAGTGCAATTCTCCCAATTATCAGCACAACTGACACCAAATAATGTTTTAAAGTTAAAGTTTATTTATTAGTCACAAGTAGGCTTTTTTTAAATTCATTCATGATTCATGGGCTGGCCAGCATTTATTGCCCATCCCCAGTTGCCTGAGGGCAATTGAGAATCAACCATATTGCTATGGCTCTGGAGTCACATGTAGGCCAGACCAGGTAAGGACAGCAGATTTCCTTCCCTAAAGGACATTAGTGAACCAGCTGGGCTTCTCTGACATTCAGCAATGGATTCATGGTCATCAGTAGATTTCTAGTTCCAGATTTTTTTTATTGAATTCAAATTCCACCAACTGCCGTGGTGGGATTCGAACCCGGGTCACCAGAACATTAGCTGAGTTTCTGGATTAATAGTCTCGTGGTAATATCACTAGGCCATCGCCTCCCTTACATTAGCACTGCAATAAAGTTACTGTTAAAATCCCTTAGTCGCCACACTCTGGCACCTGCTCGGGTACACTGAAGGAGAATTTAGCATGGCCAATGCACCTAACCAACACGTCTTTCAGACTGTGGGAGGAAACTGGAGCACCCGGAGGAAACCCACACAGACACGAGGAGAACGTGCAGATTCCGCACACACAGTGACCCAAGTCGGGAATTGAACCCAGGTCCTTGGCACTGGGAGGCAGCAGTGCTAACCACAGTGCCACCGTGCCACCCACAGCATTAGATCCATTTGCAGACCTTTGAGGAAGTTACAAAAACGATGCTAAATCTTGTGATTGGAAAGACAATGGTAGGAATGCTTTGAAAGATTTTGAATAATATTTGACCCACGAAGGAACTGGCTGCGATCTAACTAGAAAATCATTTTCAGCAAATTTAAATTGGATTGCTTACCAGTAGTGGACAGACGCTGTGATTTAAAATATTTATTTTTGTGTTAAACCTATTAATTTGTATTAATCAAACCACACCAAGTTACCACTTTTAAATATAGCAAAGAATATTTATTAAAATATTTTTTTAAATTACATTTAAATATGCTGCATGATTGCACTGGCTGGTGGTAAATTTTGGAAGGGATTTTCCAGCTGAGCTCACCCCGAAATCAGAAAGTCCCGCCCGAGGTCAACGGATCTTTGCATGGTTTCCTACGGAGGGGCGGGATGGGAAAATTCCCCCCTTTGATTTCAATGATATGCAAATGACTTGGGATGGAAAGTAGGGGAGAAAAGACAGCTTTCAAAGTGAGCACAATTTACGTTGGAATCGCTAATTGCACCCAAAGCAGAATTTTTATCCTGGTTTTGTTTCTGAAAGATTCTGTAATAATCCAGTTTTTGTAGTAACTGTTCAACTCAGCAAAACAATTTTGTTGAATGGCGGTTTTGAAGCTTAACATCTCCTCATTCATATTACATATTCATGGGGGCAACACGGTGGCACAGTGGTTCGCACTGCTCCCTCATTGCGCCAGAGACCTGGGTTTAATTCCATCCTCGGGTCACTGTCTGAGTGGAGTTTGCACATTCTCCCCGTGTCTGCGTGGGTTTCCTCTGGGTGCTCTGGTTTCCTCCCACATTCCAAAGATGTGCGGGTTAGGTTGATCGGCCATGCTAAATTGACCCTAGTGTCAGGGGATTAGCAGGGTAAATATGTGGGGTTGCGGGAATAGGACCTGAATGGGATTGTGGTTGGTGCAGGCGCAATGGGCCGAATGGCCTCAGTCTGCACTGTAGGGATTCTATGATTTATAGTTTTCCTTTCATCAGATATGGCACCTGCTTCTCATTTCTGAGTTATACGGATTAGGTTCAAGCCCCTGTTAGGGTATAAACCAGGTTAGCTGGTAACCTGCTGTAACACTGAGAGTGTGCTGCCCTGCCAGAGGTACATTCTTCAATTGAAACATTAAACCAAGGTATATTCGGGTGGTGTGTGTAGATGTAAGATATCGCAGAATGGGAGACAAAAGACACTTTGGATTGGATTTTCCGGCCGTGTGTACCCCAAGATCAGAAAATCCCACCTGAGGTCAGCGGACCTTTAAATGATCTGCCACATTTTCTATCCCGCCGCTATGATTCCCGCAGTAGGTGGGACAGGAAAATTCCACCCTTTGTATTCCTTTTCCCCTAACAGCACTAATGCTTCTGTCAGGAAGCAGAGGTAGTTTTGAGTAATCTTAAGTAATCAGAGAGGAGGTTCGGAGTGATCTGGCATGTTTAACAGTAGATAAATCTCCAAGGATGGATGAAGTATATCCCAGACCATTGAATGAAGCAAGGGAGGAACAAGCAGGGGCATGGGCAATAATTTTCAATTCTTCTCTGGCCATGGGAGAGGTGCCGGGGGAATGGAGGGTAGCCAATATGGTACCATTATTCAAGAAGGGAGAAAGGGACAGACCAGGAAACTACAGGCCAGTCAGTCTAACCTCAGTGGTGGGGAAACTGTTGGAAGCAATTCTGAAAACATAATTAATCTGCATTTGGAGAGGCAGGGATTAATCAAGAAAAGTGAGCATGGTTTTTTTAAGAGGAGGTCATCTCTTGATTGACATTTTTGAGGGGGTGACCAGGTGTGTAAATGAAGGCAATGCATTTGACGTAGTCTTCTTAGATTTCAGCAAGGCTTTTGACAAGGTGCCACATGGGAGACTGATGGCGAAGGTGAGAACCCATGAGATTCAAGGAAATTTGGCAAATTGGATCCAGAATTGAGCAGCAGGAAGCAGAGGTCAAGGGGTGTTTTTCGGACTGGAAGACTGTGTGCGGTGGGGACCCAAAGTGATCACTGTTGGGGCCCTTGCTGTTTGTGGCTTATATAAATGACTTAGACTTAAATGTAGCAGGGTTGATCAGTAAGTTTTTGGATGATACGAAAATTGTTTTGGTAGTAAATAGTCAGGAGGATAGACTTATATTACAGAAGGATATAGCAGGCTGGTCAAATGGGCTGATCAGCGGCAAATGCAATTAAATCCCGATAAGAGTGAGGTGATGCACTTGGGCAGGACAAACAAGACAAGGGAATACATGATGAGCAGTAGGATCCTGGGGAGCACCGAGGATCAGAAGGACCTTGACGTGCATGATTCCTTAAGGTAGCAGGACAGGTGGATAAAGTGGTTAAGAAGGCATATGGTATACTTGTGTTTATTGGCCAAGGCATAGATATTAAGAGGAGGGTGGTTATGCTGGAACTGTATAAAACATTGGTAGGTCACAGTTAGAGTATTGTGTGCAGTTCTCGAATCCATATTATAGGAGGGATGTGATAGCACTGGAAAAGGTTCAGAGGAGATTTACCAGGATGTTGCCTGGGCTGGAGAGTTTTAGTTATAAGCAGAGTTATGGATAGACTGGGGTTGTTTTTCTTGGAGCAGAGGAGACTGGAGAGGGACATGATTGAGATGTGTAAGATTATGAGGGGCATAAATAGAGTAGACAGTAAGATTTCTTTCCCGTTGGTGGAGGGATCAATGACCAGGGAGCATAGATTCAAGATAAGGGGCAGGAGGTTAAGAGGGAATGTGAGGAAGAGCTCTTTTACCCAGATGGTGGTGGGAATTTGGAACTCACTGCCTGAAAGGGTGGTGGAGGCAGAGACCCTCGTAATATTTAAGTAGCATTTAGATGTGCATTTGCAATGCCAAGACATACAATGCTGGAAAATGGGATTCAAATAGTTGGGTGGTTTGTCTTTGACGGGAGCAGACTCAATGGGCTGAAGGGCCTTTTTCTGTGCTGTACACCTATTTCTCTATGTTTGCATTGTTGGATGTTAGAAATAAGGTATAGATTTAAATGAGTTTAATTTAGCATTTTAGCATGAGAAAGGATTAAAACTCTGGTTAGTTGCATGTTAAACGAAAGTGTTTGCATGTATGGGTGTTTTAGTTTCATTTCAAACTAAGTCTGCATTTTGATTTGAGAATTTACGATGTGAAAAGCAACAGAGTTTAAAGGAGGCCTGAACTATGACCTAGTAACCAGGGGCCCCTTTTAAGTTAGAAAGGCCTTTTGAGTTTAGTTTTAACTGGACCCAAAACAGCTGGAGCTTAGCAGCTGGAGAGGAAACAACTCTTACAGCTTTACCAGAAGCAGAGGCAGGACGATGGAATAATGGGAAGAAAGCAAGTCCCAGAAACTAAAAACAGCTAATTTTAGAAACCAATGATTGAAAAGGGAAGTTTCAGGAAGATTGCAGTCAAGGGGGAAAAATAATTTGAGCAAGGTACTGTCCATTGAAATTAAAGACAGAGCTGAAACGTACAGATGTGATGAAGTTGGCTAGCGAGAAGACAGAGATCTGAAGCAATCCTAAGGTTGGTGACCTTAGTACAGCTTGTATAGCATTAGTGTCCTATCAGCATGGCTCAGTACCTGAGAGATTATGTAGAAGCTTGAATGCACATGGACAAATCAAGGCCATGAGGAATACTAAAAGGAGGGTTGGCAATCCTGGAAGTGGATTCTTACAGAAAATAGCTGAGGGACAGCGTTGTTGAGAAAAAGATTCTAAAGTGAGTCTTTGCAAGCATGGAGTTTGGAAACACACTGTGGTAATCATCTGGGAGAATTTGAGGAGAAAACAACAGCAGTTCAAATTAGGTGGCATCAGCCATTTGTTTCAGAGGGGAATTTGTCTGACCACAGTCAGCCTGCTGATTTAAAGGGACTGTGTCTTTTCCAAGAACATGATAGCATAAGATATGTTTTGGGATCAGTGTTATTCTGAAAATCTGGGTACATTTGTGAAGATATAGGTGGGGCGAAGGAGTATTGTATTGCAGTCAAACTTTTCATATTGAATTTGTTTTTCTGTTGTTAAAAGCTTATTGGCAGTTCTGCGATTTTGTTATTCCACGTTTTCTGAAAAAAAGCAAAAGTTACAGGATGGAATTCTCCACTCTCGCAAGTGCTGCGATCACAGCCAGAGAACGACGAATTTGGTGCTCAGCCAAATCTTCATTCGCAGCAGCGGGACCGGAGAATCCTAGCCGCGGGTGAGGTTGGAGAATCTGGTCCGCGGTCTTTTGAGCCAGTGTTCCATTCGGGGGGACCTTCTCGTCCAGTAGTAACATCAACTGGGATCATAACACTTCTCTATCCTCTAATCTAAGTTGTAGTTACCGTCTTTCATGTTAAACATGAGAGTGGGTGGCCATTTCACACAACCCCCCAGAGACCTTCATCACAATAAAGGGTAATCCTGGGGACACTATCTTATGTTCATCAGGCCTAAGAGCACATGCTTCAGTTTAATTCTGCCCATGGATATTGCCTTTCTGCTGGAAATTAGAATAAGTATTGGGAGAAAGATTGAACTTTACCCTTCACATCTTTTCACAGCAGATCATCTGAATTTTAATCCAGTAACATATTTATCTCTACATGTCACAAAGAGTTGCGAAGAGTCAATTAAATATAAATGGATTTAAAATTTGTGCCATGAATCCAAACTATTTCAGAATGTAGCTTTATGAATATTATTCTTGTCTTCCAGGTTTCTTACAATCTAAGCAGAAGTGACATTTATCCTCAAGAGTACTTTTAAGAAAATGTTCAGACATAATTGTGCAAACTATGTTGTTAAAACCCATGTATTCTATAAGTATGTCTACATGAACAAAGGTCCAGGACCATAGATATATGTAAGTTTGAATGAAATAATAAATTCTATTTTCAACCTTTATCTTTGTAATTATTTTGACATTACCTCGAACATGTCATTTTCAACAGTACAATGTCTACCATCTCAGTTCCAAAAGTGGTTCACAATGTCCCTGCTGTCTGGGTATCATAGAATCATACAGTGCAGAAGGAGGCCATTTGGCCCATCGAGTCTGCACTCACCACAATCCCACCCAGACCCTATCCCCATGACCCCACGCATTTACCCTAGCTAGTCCGCCTAACACTAAGGGACAATTTAGTATTGCCATTTCACCTAACCCACACATCTTTGGACTTTGGGAGGAAACAGGAGCACCCGGAGGAAACCCACGCAGACACAGGGAGAAGGTGCAGACTCCGCATAGACAGTGACCCAAGCCGGGAATCAAACCAAGGTCCCTGGCGCTGTGAGGCAGCAGTGCTAACCACTGTGCCACCGTGCCACTATTTCAACTTATGCTGGGATTACATTACAGAAGTACAGCAGAGTCTGTAGCTCATAGTAAACATAGGGGTCCAACTTCCTGAGCCTCATTTCCCAATGTCTACGGTGTTTTCGGCAGGACCAGAAGATCATGCTGGCGGGAAGGGCTGGGAAATCCCACCCAATGACTTTCTTTATTTTATTCATTAAAAATATATGAGTGAAGAATCATGGAATGGAAGTGCAAAAGTACTAACCAGCTTTGTGACTTCACTAATGTTTCAATCAACAAACACACAAAAAGTAGGGAAAAGTCCATTTTTGATCTCAACGAGCGAGTGAGGAATTTGTGCAGTGTTTTGCAATGACACATTTGAATGAAAATTGGATACTTCACTGCACGTCAGATTTGTTGATCTTTAGCTAAATAAGTTGGAAACTTTCCAAGGATAAGCACAACTAAAGATTAAGCATGGAGCAACAGGTGGGCACATTGCAGTGGAGAAGGAAACATGGAGGAGATATGAGAACTCAGCAATATTGCAGGTTTATAGTTTGTTGTCCCTATTTGTCCATCAGGTCAGGTGGGTTGAAATCCAAGCCTAAGAGCAGGTTATCTTTATATTTTTGCTGTTCTTAAATTTGTTCGTTTGGTGCACTTTCTGGATGCAAGTTTAGCTGCTCCCTGGCTGTGGCAGAGACAGTTATCCAATTCCAATTCTCTTCCCACGCCTAGTAGTGCACTAAGGCTGACTTTAAGAAAGCAAATGGAATTTTGTCCTTCATTGAAAGAGGGATGGAGTTTAAAAACAGCGAGGTTATGTTGCAGCTGTATAAGGTGCTGGTGAGGCCACACCTGAAGTAATGTGTACAGTTTTGGTCTTCTTACTTGAGAAAGGATATGCTGGCACTGGTGGGGATGCAGAGGAGATTCACTAGGTTGATTCTGGAGTTGAGAAGGTTGGCTTATGAGGAGAGACTGAGTAGTCTGGGGCTATACTCATTGGAATTCAGAAGAGTGAGGGGAGATCTATAGAAATATATAAGATTATGAAGGGAATAGATAAGAAAAAAGCAGTTAGTTGTTTTCACTTGCATGTGAAGCTAGAACTAGGGGGCATGGCCTCAAAATAAGGGGGAGCAGATTTAGGACTGAGTTGAGGAGGAACTTCTTCACCCAAAGGATTGTGAATCTGTGGAATTTCCTGCCCAGTGAAGTGGTTGAGGCTACCTCATTGTATGTTTTTAAGGCAAGGATAGATACATTTTTGAACAGTAAAGGAATTAAAGGTTACAGTGGGTGGAGGGGTAAGTCTAGAAAGGGTTACGGTGGGTGGAGGGGTAAGTCTAGCTGAATCCACAAAAAGATCACAAAATGATCTTATTGAATGGCAGAGCAGGCTTGAGGGGCCAGGTGGCCTACTCCTGCTCATAGTCCTTATGTTCTTAGGTTTGTCCATTTCCATGGATAGTCACTAGTCTGTCCACAGGGTCTTTAGCTTGAGAGGCGCTACTCCATATCAAGCGTGGCTGACCAGGAGTCTCTCCCGCTCTTACTGCCAATCATTAGTGTGCTTGGAAGGATTTGCAGGTTGACACACTCAGCCTGTTTGAGCATGTAATGAACACACATTCCTTGACAATCGGGTGGGACTCAAACCTGGAGCTTCTGAATCAGAGGGTGGGACACTATCCACTACATCAGAAGACATTCTGGAGGCAATTATGGGAAGCCTGAATTACCCTGGCAGTGCCTAGTTTAGTACAGATATCTGACTTTATTTTCCCCCAACTGAATCACCTCCAGCTTAGAAATAAAAGATCTTTTAACAAGTCTTAGCTTATATTAATGAAGGTGTTGAAAAGAAATTAGAAAAAAGGAACAGTTCAGTTTACCAGAAAATTACCATCTAATAAATGTGACTAATTGTAACAGCTTTGATGTAGTTGCTAAGTCTCTGCGACTAATGCATTGCGTCCCTTTGGGCAGCTGGTCAGAAACAGATGCTGAGATGAGGTTACATTGTAGAACATCTGCAGTAACAATGCAGCGTAAATTGCTTCTGCTAAATATTATGAAGCACCATTAGGGAAATATAGTGAACCATTGGAGACTTGCTTAATTTTTGGAATAAAAAGAAATTATAATCAAGTTACAATTAATTATTCTCATTTTGGCATTGAAATCCTACTTCAGTACTCAAAGGAATAAACAAATACTGAAAAGGCATTGTTCTAAAAATAAGCATTCGTGATGCATAACAATGAGTCACATTAACTCTTGGGAGGGAGTGCACAAGACAACCTAAATAGCTCACAGCAATGATTGACAATCGCCAAAACTTTGCTCACACACGTATTTCATTTCTTGTGAAAATGGAGTTACACAGGAAGAGAGACAGGCCTTTTGGCCCCTCGAGCCAGTTCTCCCATTTAACGGTGATCAAATGATGGGAGTAGCACAGTGGCACAAGTTAGCACTGGTTAGCACTGCTGCCTCACAGAGCCAGGGGCCCGGGTTCAATTCCAACCTCGGCTAATTGTCTGTGTAGAGTTTGCATGTCCTACCCCTGTCCATGTGGGTTTCCTCTGAGTGCTCCGGTTTCCTCCCACAGTCCAAAGATGTGTTGGTTAGGTGGATTGGCCATGCTAAATTGCTCCTTAGTGTCAGGGGGATTAACAGGGTAAATGCATGTGATCATTGGGATAGGGCCTGGGTGGGATTGTTGTTGGTGCAGGCTTGATGGGCAGAAATGGGCAGATGCCCTGTAGGGATTCTATGATTCTATGATCTATAGCTTAACAGACGGTTTTCTCCTTGTTCCTCAATATCAGTACCTAACAATAACCTGTCAATCTTAATCACTTACGAAGCATGTTCCAGATTTTTTTGTGTGAAAGTATGCTTCCTCAATTCATTCATCCTGAAGGCAAAAGCTTTAATTTCAAGGCTATGGGTTGAGAGGAGGTGATGGCCCAGCTTAAAAATCAGGGACAAGTCTGCTTCCACTTGACTGGGTCACCTAACATCACCTCACAGCTGGCAGGCTGTTGATTGGCTTGTGACAGGTCCTTCCACTGACATTGGAGAGGAAGTCCTGCCTCTGAGAGCTGTTGGTCAATTAGATGGCTGGCAGCTTGCTAGTCCCAAGGGGTAATAGCCTCTGCTAGGACTACAAGCAGTCCACCATGCCAAAAGGCCATGGAGCCACAGCACAAAGTGAGTGGGGCACTTTACTGGAGCCGGTCTGGCAGGCCCTGGCATGAGGGATGGAGAACCATGTTCAGGAGGGTAATGGGGGGAGGTGGGAGGGGGTGGGGGGAGGGGTGTGACATGCCAGGGTGGGTGGGAGGATGCGGTACCATGGGTCTACTCTAAATCATCGGTAAAGTGATGGAAGAGTTCATCGACAGAGCTTCCAAACACAACTTGTTTAGCAATAACCTGCTCACTCAATTTGGATTATGCCAGGATCACTCAGCATTTAACCTCATTACAGTCTTGGTTCAAACATGGACAAAAGAGCTGAACTCCAGAGATGAGTTCAAAGTGACTGCCCTTGGCATCAAGGTCACATTTGGCAAATGTGACATCAAGGAGCTATAGCAAAACTGGAAATAATGTGAATCAGGAGTAAAACTCTCTTCTAGTTAGCCTCGTACCTGGCACAAAGGTTATGGTTGTTGAAGGTCAGTCACCTCAGTTCCTGGACATCACTACAGGAGTTCCTCAGGGTAGTGTCATAGGCCTAACCATCTTCAGCTGCTTCATCAATGACCTTCCTTCCATCATAAGGTTAGAAGTGGGGATGTTTCCTGATGATTGTACAATGTTCAGCACCATTTGCGACTCCTCGGGACTGAAGCAGTCCATGTCCAAATGCAGCATGACCTGGATAATATCTTGGCTTGGGCTGACAAGTGTCAAGTAACATTTGTGCCACACAAGTACCAAACAGTGACCATTTTGTGCAAGAGGGAATCTAACCATCACCTCTTGACATTCAATGGCATTACCATCGCTGAATCTCCGTCTATCCACATCCTGGGGGTTATCATTGACTATTGACCACAAACTGAACTAAACTATCTGGACTGTGGCTAACTAGAGTAGGTCAGAGGCTAGAGATCCTGTGGCATGTAATTCACCTTTTGACTCCCCAACCTGTCTACAATCCATAAAACACAAATCAGGAGTGTGATGGAAAACTCTCCACTTGCCTGGAAGAGCGCAGCTCCAACAACACTAATGATGTTTGACACCATCCAGGACAAAGCAGCCCGTTTGATTGGCACCCCATCCACAAACATTCACATCTCCACCACCGGTGCAGACCGGCAGCAGTGTATGCCATCTATAAAATGCACTGTAGGAACTTATCAAGGTTTCTTAGGCAGGACCTTCCAAACCTACGACCACTTCCATCTAGAAGGACAAGTGCAGCAGATACATGGGAATATCCTTGCCAGCAAGTTCCCTTCCAAGTTACTCACCATTCTGACTTCAAAATATAGCACTGTTCCTTCACTGTTGCTGGGTCAAAGTACTGTAATTCACTGCCTGACAGCACTGTGGGATTACCTACACCGGATGCACTGTAGCAGTTCAAGAAGCAGCTCACCATCACCTTCAGAAGGGTAATTAAGGATGGGCAATAAATTTTAGCCTCGTCAGTGATGCCCACATCCCTTGAATGACTAAAAAGTGTACCATGAACGCAGGTTGCCCGAACAGGAGGAACCCCTACCTCAGCTACAAAAGTCCATGACCTGTGCACCCACCAGTACTGGTAGAATACCAGTGATGGCGAGAGGAGACCTTCATGTGGTCATTAATTGCCCAGTTAAGGACTTCAATTAGTCCGGGGCAGGTGGCCCCTCTGATACCTTACCTGCCACTGATAAATAGTGGAGACAGGTACGTGATGGGTATGGTGCAATGATTTTATGCCCCCACCTCCCCCTCCCCCCCAACACATCTTCCCTCTACCTATCAGCCCATTTTAGAGTTGGAGTGTAAAATTCCACCCGTACCCTTGATTCCCCCACATGAAGGCATAGAACTGTAATGATCCAGTTGAATGGTGAAGCAGGCTTGCGAGGCTGAGTGGGCTACTCCTGTTCCTCTAACAGTTCTGTGCTTCAACTGGGTACCTGAATATTCTGGAGGTTGGCTAAACTCTCCCCTTTTTGCGATCACCACCAGACTTAGCTAACTCCAACTTACTGAAGCCTCATGTAATAAAAAGTATGAACAAACAAAAAACACATGCAGAAACCTATCTAAGATTCCAATACTCAGAATTACAAATACTAACTCCATCCCTGTCCACACCCATTGTCTGAGACTGAACCAGAACATTCACAATTTACCATTCTAGTTGAACATGAGATGAGCTCAGAAATGCCTCATGCATTCGTTACTATTTCACTGCTCTCACCAACCACCTTGGTAATGCCTCCATTTTAAAATTATCATACTTGTTTTTAAGTTCCTCCAAGGCCTCGCTTCCTGCCCCTGCCCCTCCTCCCCATCCCCATCCCAATTTCTGTAAATTCCAATGTTGCGACCTTCGAAAATCTCCTCGCTCCTCCAACTCTGCCCTCTTGTACCTTTCCAAAATTTCACCACTCCACTATTTGGGACAGAACTTTTAGCTGTTTAGGCTTTTACCTCTGGAATTCCCTCCCTAAACATTTCCACTTCTTTACCTCCTCAATCTCAATGCTCCTTAACCCCAACTCTTTGACCAAGTTGTCGTAATATCTCCTTATGTAACTAAACACTACACTTTGTTTAATAATGTTCCCGTGAAGTGCCTTGAAATGTATCACTGTGTTAAAGGCTTCATGCAAATGCAAGTTATTATTGTTGTTGACCTAGGGCGGCACGGTAGCACAGTGGTTAGCACTGCTGCTTCACAGCTCCAGGGACCTGGGTTCGATTCCCGGCTTGGGTCACTGTCTGTGTGGAGTTTGCACATTCTCCTCGTGTCTGCGTGTGTTTCCTCCGGGTGCTCCGGTTTCCTCCCACAGTCCAAAGATGTGCGAGTTAGGTTGATTGGCCATGCTAAAATTGCCCCTTAGTGTTATGAGATGCGTAGGTTAGAGGGATTAGTGGGTAAATATGTAGGGATATGGGGGTAGGGCCTGGGTGGGATTGTGGTCGGTGCAGACTCGATGGGCCGAATGGCCTCCTCCTGTACTGTAGGGTTTCTATTTCTATTTCTACATCCAAAACTGTCACTTACCATTTAGAATCAAGGGTAGTAGGTGCATGCCACTGTAGTATAAGGGCATCTGGTATAGCAAGAGTTAATATGTGGGATTGGGAAATGGTACCATCCATGGTGTGATGTAAAGAGACACAACCTGAAACTAGGGTCCATTGCAGACTGGACAGAGACCCATGTGAAAGTAAGCATGGAATTAGCTCATAGCTTGGGCTACCCTGTATGTACATACATACCATACATACTTACATGCAATCAATAAACATTTGTCCCCTCAAGCCTGCTCCACCATTCACTATGATCTTGGTTGGTCCTCTTCCTGAACGCCATACTCACACTCCCCCCATACCCCTTGACACCTTTAGGCCAGAATTTTACCGTCCCGCCTGCCACGGGAATCGTAGTGGGCAAGGGGCTGACCATGGAAAGGTCAATTGACCTCGGGCAGGATTTTACAGTTTCGGATAAGCGAGGCCATAACTTCCTGGTGTCTAGAAATCTATCCAGTTCCTTCTTAAATATATTCAGTGACTTGGCCTCCACAACCGTCTGTGAGAGAATTCCACAGATTCACCACCTCTCTGAGTGAAGACATTTCTGCTCATCTCAGCCCTTCAATGGCCTCCCTGTATCCTGTGACTGTGACTCCTTGTTCTAGACACCCTCCACCCAGCCAGAAGGAATATTATCCCTGCATCCAGTCTGTCCAGATCTGTCAAAACTTTAGACGTTTCAATGAGATTCCCTCTCATTATTCTAAAATCCAGTGAATGCAGGAAGGGGAGTCTAAAACTAGAGGGCATAGGTTTAAGGTGAGAGGGGAGAGATACAGAAGTGTCCAGAGTGGCAATTTTTTCACACAGAGGGTGGTGAGTGTCTGGAACAAGCTGCCAGAGGTAGTAGTAGAGGCGGGTACAATTTTGTCTTTTAAAAAGCATTTAGATAATTACATGGGTAAGATGGGTATAGAGGGATATGGGCCAAATGCGGGCAATTGGGATTAGCTTAGGGGTTTAAAAAAAAAGAGCGGCATGGACAAGTTGGGCCAAAGGGCCTGTTTCCATGCTGTAAACATCTATGACTCTATGACTCTAGTCGACTCAATCTCACCTCATAGAGTCTTAGCTTTTTATTTAATAGATGGGTACATGAATAGGGAGGGAATAGAGGGACCTGGACCGAGTAAGGGCAGAAGGTTTTTTTTAGTTTAGTTAGGGCATCATGATCGGCTTGGAGGGCCGAAGGGCCTGTTCCTGTGCTGTACTTTTCTTTGATCTTTGTTAAACCACTTGATAATATTTTGAAAATTCGCCACTCCACATGCTGCATTTTCAATGATAAAGTATGGACTAATCTTTATGTAATTTCATACTGTACATAAACTTCAAATTAAGTGATCAATTTGGCATTACGCACAATGAATTGTACTGATCACCTTGAACAGGGGGTGCTGTCGAATGGTTTTTGACAAGAATCTCTGAGATAATTCTTATAGCTGGACCATTCTGGAAATGCATTAAAATTCCACTTTAGTTCCTTATTTTATCTGCATCGAAAATTTAAGATTAATCAATTTAATTTTATTTAGTTACATGATAAATACGTTAGCATGGTTTCTCAAGAAGGCAACCTACTCTATTATCTGGGTACTTCAAAGGCAATCATTACAACTTTTTTGTGATTTGTGTTCAGGTCATCTTGAACAGTAGTGTATTATAACAGACACTTTCAAGCATTTATTCCCAGGTTCAGTTTCATTGTAGACTGGCACCACTTAACACTGTCAACTCCAGGTGCCATTAGCTGAATAAAGGTCAAACAATCAGACATGTGGAAAGACAGCTCATTTATCATCCTTTGATAAATGTGTCACCAGCTAATCTTCAGCAGTGGAAGATAGTGCCACACATTGAAAGGTTAATGGATTCAAAGCAATGGATTTATCTCAACAAGCATGTAATGATGCTTCACAGTAGCAAATTCAATTTTTATTCAATTGTGTAGAATGATATTTGTGATTTCAAGTTCTAATTACTAGACTTTACATGCCAGCACGGTAAGAAGTGTGCATACAGAGGTCAAGATTAGTTCTGGCAAGAAATTACGATCAATGGCACAATATGTTACATTTTAACATAACACAGAGGCTACTATAATAGAGTGCAGCTTGTTTCTACTGTTTCCCGGCATCATTCATACTTGTAAAATGCAAATTATTTTTTGTTCAAAAACCTGCTCACAATAGGCATATCGCCTAATTCAATTCGCTGTTCAATGAATAAATCAAACTGTGTTTTTCGGCCTTAGTTTATTAACTCTTGGAAATTGACTCCTCTGATATATAAAGAACAAATAACAGTACAGCACAGGAACAGGCCCTTCGGCCCACCAAGCTCACACCAATCACGTTGTCCTATCTAGACCAACCGTCTGTTTCCCTCTATACCCCACCTGTTCATGCGTCAGATAAGTCTTAAATGTCGTGACGTTTTTCCGACAATCAACAGTGGTTTCATAGTCATCAGTAGATTCTTAATTCCAGATTTTTAAAAATTGAATTCAAATTCCACCATCTGCGGTGGCAAGATTCAAACCCGGGTCCCCAGAATATTAGCTGAATTTCTGGATTAGTAATCTAGCAATAATACTGCTAGGCTATCATCTCCCCAAGCCATGGGATATGTGTGCGGTTATGGGGATAGGGTAGGGTATAGGGCCTGGGTAAGATACTCTGTCAGAGAGTCAGTGCAGACTCGATGGGCCGAATGGCCTCTTCTGCACTGTAGGGATTCTATGGTTCTCTGATTCTATATGTCCTTCCTGATAGCAGACTGCTCAGCCATATTACACAGTGCAACAGCAAACCCTCGCAGTACCTTCCCAATCCTAATCATAGACCAACACATAAGAAAAGGCAAGTCCATGATCTTCAAAGTCCTCTTAGGGCATGGTACCTGAAGAAAGAGAAAGAGAACATAAAGTTGGTGTGATAGCTCTGGCTTTGCTAAGGAAAGGAACTACATTCTATTTCCCAAGTAATATCCAAGGCTATAGATAGATGGAAATGGCATATCTTTCAGTAAGCAATTATTATTCAAAACAATCGAAACTATAGTTAAGATCAAATAATTTGGTTTTAAAAATTAACAGAACAGTTAAAGACAAGCAATATTGGGAACTTGGAGATTTAAAATGTTAATTTTCAATGCTTTCAGGGTTGAGAGGCATCTCTGTCTATTATTTGACAGCTTTATATGTCGTTTTTCTATGTAACAATACAATTTCCTGATATCATAGTCTTTGTGGGACCATCTTATTAAGCTATTCTTTGCACCTCATCAGAAATAGCAACATGCATTTTTTTTACAAGATGTGGGTGTCACTGGAAAGGCAACATCGATTGCCCATCACTAATTGGCCTTGATAAGCTGATGATCAGTTTTCTTCTTGAACTGCTACATTCCACGCACTGTCACTGAAGGAGGTTTGTGCAGTGGCAGTGAAGGAACAGTGAGATATTTTCAAGTCAGAATGGTGTGTGACTTGGAGGGGAACTTTCAGGTCTTTTTAAAAATTCATTCTTGGCATGTGGGCATCGTCAGCTGGGCCAGCATTTATTGTCCATTCCTAACTGTCTTTGAGAAAAGTTGTTATATGTTGTATCTCCGTAGGTCTCACAAAGAGGTTCTGAGTCTTGTTCGGTTGACTTGTAAACATCTATATATGCCTTCAAATGTTGTAATTTTGCAAACATTTTGCATTCTTAGTGTTTGCGTTATATGCAAAATGCAGGCGCTAAATAAATCTGTTAGTTCGGTGTCAGTTTTGAAAGTGATTACAAGATTGAATGTTGATAAGCTACTGACAAAAAATGCAGCAACGTTTGGATGAAGCGAGTTTTTTCACTCATTCAATCTCATCCTTTCAAAGTGTTGTTTCTTCCAGTTACAGCATCTCACTGTTTCTGAAATGAATCGAGTGTCCTAGCCTCAGCCAACCTTCCTGGAAATCTACGCTAACTGCTGAACATCTCCGTGAATATAAACACTACCAGGTATAGCACTAAGGCGCAGCTTTGTTTGAGTGTAGCGAGTCAAAGTCCTGGGAATTTAGTAAGTGAGGGGATACAGTGCAGTGAGAGAAGAGGTGCTGTCTGGCCTTCTATAAGAAAGGAATTGCCCAAGAGAGGGAGTCAGAGACAGCAAGGCCAGAGAGTGGGGTGGTGGGCGAAAATTCATCCCCCCAATAAAATCCACCCCAGAGTGATTTTGGATGTACTAACATTTACACCTTGTGTGAATACATTGTGGAAAATAACAGAAATTTGTAACGGTGCACCCATTATTATTAAGTAGCCAAGGTTATTGCTGCCAACAAATACACAGAAAATGTCTCCTAATATCCAGGACAATATTTTACCTGGCATCTCGAAAATACTTGCTTCTCAGAAATGTTGAATATAGTTCAACATCCCTTAAAACATATTAGCCTATTTCCGATGTAATATAAAATAAGTATGTGTGCAAATCCCAAAATATGTTGGATGTGTCAACTGAGCACTTTTGTCCTTGTTAGATAAGAATAGTTGATTACTACCAATTATATTTTTGAATAACAAAATAAACTTATTAATGAGAGAAAGGAAGCCCGACCGAGGATATTTATTACCTTACTTTGCAATTTGACATGTGCAGTAATTTTGTGAGCGACTTATTTTCGAGACCAATGATTTATGGCTTCAGTGAAAAATAGATTGAATTATGCTATTTGATAACATTCTGAGAATATTATACAATAAACACACAATTACATTAGTTCAGTCAGGATAAACCACTGGCTCTAATTCCGGATGAATGGAACTTATGCACACCCAGAAAACTGGAATAACATATAATAAAACAGAATTTAACCAATTTCACCAATAAATCAGTTCACCTGCTCTTTTCGTACCACTTGAGCTGACTGCCACATTTTGTCAGTGTTATGCCACAGAGTATTCCTGAAATGAAGGCAATCAACTGACAACAGTCGATTAATGAATGAAGACTTCGAAATCACTGTTCATCCCAGTGCATTAGAGCCTTAATTCTAATCACTGTACTGTGTTAAATTGATGTAGCTCATTCAGATTTAATAGGATTTAAAGCAGTTTTGCCCTGATTAGCATTATTCCCGTCTCTTGAACATCTCCAACCACTCTAACATTAGAAAACCTATTGCTTTGCCACTGACAAGTGACTGGAGGTGCTGATGGCTTGGTAAGGATTGATGCCAGCTTCAACATGTACATCACAATGCTGATAGTGAAAGCATTCCCCAATCTCAGCGGCTGGTGAGGCAGCTCTGCCACCTCTGGAGACAGACACACTTCCTACAGCAATGTAAACGTTAGTAATTAATTCCTGATGCGCAGGTCACACACACCCTCTTCCATTGCCTTTATCCTTGCATCTTTTAGTCTTTAAGATAAAAGCTTAAAGAATCAAACACCAAAGACCTCTTTTAGATCATAAAAAACAGAACATGCTGGTAATATTCATAGAATCCCAAGAGTGTGGAAGAGACCATTCGGCCCATCAAGTCTGCACCGACTCTCCAATAGAGTAATTTACCCAGATCCCCTTCCCTGCTCCATCCCCGTAATCCCACACGTTTCCCATGGCTAATCCATCTATCCTACACACCTTGGGACACTAAGAGGCAATTTAGCATAGCCATTCCATCTAACTTGCACATTTTTGGACTGTGGGAGGAAACTGGAGCACTTGGAGGAAACCCATGCAGACATGGGGAGAACAAGCAAACTCTACACAGACAGTGACCCAAGGCCAGAATTGAACCTGGGTCCCTGGAGCTGTGAGACAGCAGTGCTAACCATTGTGCCAACTTACTATCAATGGAAGTAATCCTCCCAAAAAAATTCTAAGTGCTGAATTTGCATGAAAACTGGAGCAATTCCTGCCAATTTTTTAAGCAGAATTTTCAGATTAAATCTCCAACACTCTGAGTATTGCAGGGTGCCCTCGTGTGATTCAATCTGAAAATCTATGGATGGGGCCTATTCCCGCTGGAGAGGCCTGCCGCATAGCGCTGAGCGGGCCACTGCGCAAGTGCTGATCTATCAGAGCAGAGATTGATGCATGCGCAATGGCCCCACACTGCCAATCACTGGCCAGCTCGATCGCTGGCCTGCCCCACAACCCTGCATCGCTGTGCCTCCGACACCCCCCACCTCCCGATTGCTGGCCTCTCTGGGCAAGCCCCAGTGTCCCCCCATGACCCCAGCCAGCCCTCATCTCCGTGCCCGCCCCCCCCCCACCCCCCCACGAATAGGCCTCACTCGCTCTGGCCCTGTCCCCCTGGCACTGCCTGATGTCTGGTGAGCAATGCCAAGGTGCCTCTTGGGCAGTGCCAGGCGGCCAAGCTGACAGTGCTAGGCTGGCACTGCTCAGGGGCACTCCCCCTTACCCCTGACCTTCTGGGGGCGGGGGGGGCCTCAATAGCCTCTCTTCACTACAGTGGGGCCGACTGCCTGTTCCCTGTTAGTGGGGTGCAGTTGTAAAAAACATTGGAGTGAACCACTCCTGGTGGGGAGGGGGGAACAGGACGCTAGCTGGCCCAGAGACTTTTTTCCGGGCTCACTAATAGGATGAAAATCTGGATTTAAATATTTAGATCAGCTCATGCCGATTTCCAGCATGGATGCACATTTCTTGGCCGACCTTCCACCTCTGGTCTGGTGAGGAAAGTGCCATGCTGTGGGTTCCCGATGCCTTCAGTGCATTGTAGCAGTGACAGGGAAGTGAAAGCCCAATAGGAGGTCGAGGATGGGGGGGGGGTGGGGAGGGGGGGGGTGGGGGGTCACTAGTACAGTTATCAAAGTTAGAAGTGCTTTTAGTCCATCTAACTTTTCTGAGTCACTATGGAAGTCTCCAATTTAAATGTCCATCGGATGGTTCCCCGTCCAGGGTAATTGCCCATTGAAAGTTTGAACTTCCCGGGCAATTGCCCTACACTCCTTCCGAAATGTCTCATAGCTCATCTTCCAGGGTACCTCCCTGGTACGACTCCCAGAGATCAGACGCTTTGGGCCTTTTAAAACAAAAATCAGTTTTGTATGATCTGATTGCCTTGGCTAATCATTACTTGTGATGAAACATTTCATATTCTGCCACCTTTTTGTTGGAAAAACAATTGCTTCTATTTTCCTCCTTTATGCTTTCAACTCTAATTCTGGTTTCACCATCCTTGTTTTGAGTTTAAAGGCCACTCACCAGTAATTTTTTTTCTCTAATTGCCCTTTGTTTATTTCGATTGGTGCTTCACTTAAGCGTCTTTGCTCTTGTCACTAAAGCTCTTGGTTGTTAATTCTCTCATAACTATACCTTCCCATCTGCATTAGCTTCCTTATGATGCCTCTCCGAGTCTCTTCCTATAATGTTTGCCCAAATGACACAAGCCCAGTGAAAGCTATCCAGTGGCACAGTGGTTCGCACTGCTGCCTCACAGCGCCTGGGTTCGATTCCCGGCTTGGGTCACTGTCTGTACGGAGTCTGCACATTCTCCCCGTGTCTGCGTGGGTTTCCTCCAGGTGCTCCGGTTTCCTCCCACAGACCAAAAGATGTGCTGATTAGGTGCATTGGCCATGCTAAATTCTCCCTCAGTGTACCTGAATAGATGCTGGAGTGTGGGCTTTCATTGCAATGTTGATGTAAGCCGACTCGTGACACTAATAAATAAACTTAACTAGAACTTCAATCATGTATTACAAGACATGCACCTAATGAAAAGCATATATTTTGTCACTGTTATCTTTACTGACTGACGATGAATATTGAAATAATTATTAAAACAGATTATTTTTCAGAATTTAAACAGACAATGGATTTCAGGTTGGTTAAAAGCAAAAATAACTTTTTGAGTATGAAGTATTATCGGATTGGATTAAGATTCACGCATGAAACATTGGCTTCTCTTTCTCTTGCTGACCTGTTTTCTCAGCCTTTTCTGTTTAATTTAGATTTACAGCCCTCAGTCCTTCTTGTTTGATTTCTGGAAGCTATTTTTCTGTTGGTTTTGAGCTGTAATTTGCCAGTGTCTTATTTCAGTTTAATGCAGCCAGTGGTTGAAAATACAATGTTGTCCAAGCACATATGACAATCACAAAACTAACTAGATGTGTTTGCACTTCTCGTACAACAGCTGAGCCCCACATGGCCAATTTATCAGCAGTAGGAATTTATCAAATGGCTAACTGTCAGCTTGGCTCAGTGGTAGCAATCTTCCTTTTGAGTCGGAAGGTGGTTGATGCAAGGCCGACCCTGATGAGTTGCCCACCGCAGCCATTTCAGGTTGTCTCAGTAGGAGTTCAGCAACTTTCTCTCACCACCTCATAGTAGGACCATAATAGCTAATTGATCACACAAGACAGGCCGTAAGAATGTGCACATGGGTGATCTGCAGATAGGTATGAGCTGTGTAACCATTTAATACCCAACAACGGTTTGGTCTCTTGCAGTTCAGCATCATTGCCTGTGGACTTGGCACACAAGATGCAAATGTCACATGGAAAGTTCAGAGAATGAAAAGCTTGTCTGTGAACAGGTGAAGGAAGTAAGCAGGTGCTAACCACAGTCATGAAGCTTTACCTTTCAACCGCATTTCTATACATTGAAATGGTGCCTTCCGTATCCTAAAGATATCCCAAAGTGCTTTGCAGCCAATGAACTACATTTAAAGTTTTGTTATGTAAGAAAATGTGACAGCAAATTTGCAAACAGCAAGGGAAAGTGAAGGAAAGTTGGGTTTGGTGATGTTTTGGTGATTACTGCCCCTGGAAGCTTTCCGTAGGGATTTATTTCTTCCGTGACACCATGGTCCACTCCTCAATCAACTGGAATAGCTCATCCCCTTCCCATGGCACATTCCCATGTAATTGTAGGAAGTGTAATTCCTTTGCCTCCTTCCACCTCACTGTCCAAGACATCCTTCCAGGTGAAGCAGCAATTCACTTGCACTTCTTTCAACTTAGGCGACTGCATTCATTGCCCACAATAGAGTCTTAGGCTGAGGAGACTAAGTGCAGACTGTGTGACCACTTTGCAGAACATCTTCACTCCATCCCTAAGCAGAACTCCAACCTTCCTGTCGCTTGCCATTTCAATTCGCCAGCCTGCTCTCATGCCCATATTTCTGTCCTTGGCACAACAACGTCCCAGTGAAGCCCAATGCAAACTGAGAGAACAGCACCTAATTTTCTGATTATGCACTTTACAACTTGCTGGTGATAACATTGTGTTCAACAACTTCAGACCATTAACTCTGGCTGCCATTTTTATATATTTATTTTCCCCAACCCCACCCACTCTTCCCTCTTCCCTGACCCGCAAAGATCAGCCTGAATTTTGTTCTTGTATTTGCTTTCAGAAAGCACTGACACTTGTTCTGCTTGTAGCACGTTCTTCTGTTTTGCTTTTAGAAAGCATTGATGTTTATGCTGCTATTAACACATTTGAAGTTTATTTATTAGTGTCACAAGTAGGCTTACATTAACACTGCAATGAAGCTACTGTGAAAATCCCCTAGTCGTCACACTTCGGCACCTGCTCAGGTACACTGAGGGAGAATTTACAATGGCCAATGCACCTAACCAGCACATCTTTCGGAATGTGGGAGGAAACCGGAGCACCCGGAGGAAACCCACGCAGACACAGGGAGAATGTGCAAACTCCACACAGACAGTGACCCAAGCTGGGAATCGAACCCAGGTTCCTGGTGCTGTGAGGCCGCAGTGCTAACCACTGTGCCGGTGTTTTAGTCTTTACTACTATCATTGCCACCCCCTTTGTCTTGTGTCCTTGATATCTTTGTCATTTCATCTCTCCTGATCGTGAACCTATCCCTGACCTTCTATTTTGCTTCAGCTGCCCACCTGCTGCACCACCCCCACCTACCCCCATTTTTTCAGCTGTACAAAGCCCATCAAATTTTACCTTCTCTTTAGCTCTGAAGAAGAGACATATGGACTCAAAATGTTAACTGTGTTTCTTGCTCCACGGATGCTGCACAACTTGCTGAGTTTTTCTATCATGTTCTGCTTCTAATGGTGCTTTTTGGGTGAGAAATGTTGACCTGGACATTGGGAGAGTTTGTTGTTCTTCATATAATGTCATGGGGTCTTTAAATTCATCTGAACAGGCCAACAGGTTTATCAGAAAGGGAGTGTCTCTGACAATTGCACACTTTGTGGAAGGAAGAAGAGTAAACAATGCAATCATTTAGCAGGTCAGTCAGAATCTCTGGAGAGTAAAAACATCCCAGGTATAACCCTTTGTCGGTCCATACCTCATAGAAATCATAGAAACCCTACGTGCAGAAAGAGGCCATTTGGCCCATCGCATCCGCACCGACCACAATCCCACCCAGGCCCTACCCCCATATCCCTACATATTTTACCCGCTAATCCCTCTAATCTACGCATCTCAGAACACTAAGGGGCAATTTTAGCATGGCCAATCAACCTAACCCGCACATCATAGAAATCATAGAAACCCTACAGTGCAGAAGGAGGCCATTCGGCCCATCGAGTCTGCACCGACCACAATCCCACCCAGGCCCTACCCCCACATATTTACCCGCTAATCCCTCTAACCTACACATCCCAGGACTCTAAGGGGCAATTTTTTTTTTTTTAACCTGGCCAATCAACCTAACCCACACATCTTTGGACTGTGGGAGGAAACCGGAGCACCCGGAGGAAACCCACGCAGACACGAGGAGAATGTGCAAACTCCACACAGACAGTGACCCAAGCCGGGAATCGAACCCAAGTCCCTGGAGCTGTGAAGCAGCAGTGCTAACCACTGTGCTACCGTGCCGCCCCATACCTGTGTTATGTTTTTGGGTCAAAAACAGGTCAAGCAGATAATGTTAATCCGTCCCACTTCAATCTCCTGTCACAATGTATACCTTTTCAAAATGCTAGTATTTCTTTCATCAATGTGTGCACATTATGTTTGCCAAAAATAATCTCAGTAGTTGATAACCAAGAAATGTGTTATGTTTGGTATATATTGGAAGAAAAATTTGCTCTCAGGTGCTCTTTGCACTTCCCCATTAACATTTAAATTGCCTATCCATGGTGCCTTTACAGTCATGGGGCATATAACTCTAATTTAGTCTGGCTGCCTTTTATTTGTAAAATAGAAATATGAATCATTGAACCTTTGTCCATCCCCTCATTACGGTTTTCCATTGTTATTTAATAACTTCAAAGAAAGTACTTTCACTATCCTGAATTTTCATAATACACCATATCCTTAGCTCAGCCTGAGGCACACTGAAGCGGATTCAAAGTAACAATGATTCCAATTTCCCTCAGACAGGGTTGAGGCTTTCTACCAACAGAACAAATACCAGACTTTCTGACTGAACAGTAAGGAAATTAAATCTCATGAAATGCGGCCAAAAACATTGCATTGTGAGTATCATTGGTTCTGAATATGACTGAATACGATGGAGGTGACTGTGATATGGGCACAAATATCATTGTTCATCATATATCTTTTGATTTTTATTTCTGTCAAATATAATGTACCTTTATAAGTTGACAGGAAAATATGACAAAGACACTGGTTTCTCAGAAGCAAATAAGTGAAGTTGCCAAATGTTTGGATAACTACGCTCGAAAACAATCCACAAAATGTTACAATATTTGACATAAAATATCATGGGGGCTAAGAAAGTAAGGGCGTAGTCTTGTGAATTTAGTTCCTGCAAGAACATCGGGATCCATCCATTGACTCTGTAGATACTTCCTGCTGCCTCGGAAAAGCAGCCAGCATTATCAAGGATCCCATGCATCCCGGGCATGCTCTCTATCACCTTCTTCCATCGGGAAAAATATACAAAAGTCTGAGATCACCGACCCAAGGACAGCTTTTTCCCTGCTGCCATCAGACTTTTGGATGGATCTACCTTGTATTAAGCTGATCTTTCTCTAAACGTAGCCATAACTGTAATACTATATTCTGCTCAATCTCCTTTCCTTCTCCCCTATGTATTCTATGAATGGTATGCTTTGACTATATAGCGCACAAGAAACAATACTTGTCACTTTATCCCAATATATGTGACAATAATAAATCAAATCAAATGATTATCTAGTAAAGAACCCAATGGATTAAGTTGTGTGCATTGAAATGTCTGTTTCCCAGAGCAACATAATTGTCATCTCACTTCCGGGTTCCCTGGCCAATCAGGGAAGGCGGCGAAATGACATAGTGGACAAAGCAATGAAGGACCCCTACTTAAAGAGGCCATGGCAGGACTTACACTGGCAGCAGTGATTGCAACATACCAGATACCAGTGGAAAAAACTGATGGAATGGATAGAAGACATGATAAGGCTGGTTGGCTCCCCACAAAATCCAAAACTCCAGTTTTTAGCTGAAAAACTCCCCACTAAAGTACGACACTAATTAAATGCATTTGATATTTATAATGTGGAGATGCCGGCGTTGGACTGGGGTAAACATAGTAAGAGTTTTAACAACACCAGGTTAAAGTCCAACAGGTTTATTTGGTAGCAAATGCCATTAGCTTTCGGAGCGCTGCTCCTTCGTCAGATGGAGTGGATATCTGCTGACAAATAAGGCATACAGAGACACAAACTCAAGTTACAGAATACTGATTAGAACGCGAATCTTTACAGCTAGTCAAGTCTTAAAGATACAGACAATGTGAGTGGAGAGAGCATTAGGCACAGGTTAAAGAAATGTGTATTGTCTCCAGACAGGACAGCCAGTGAGATTCTGCAGGTCCAGGCAAGCTATGGGGGTTACCGATAGTGTGACATGAACCCAAGATCCTGGTTGAGGCCATCCTCATGTGTGCGGAACTTGGTTAATGAACACTGCTCAACAATCACCAGGCAAGACTGTTCTCTTCCTGTGGGGGAGCACTTCAGCGGTCACGGGCATTCGGCCTCTGATCTTCGGGTAAGCGTTCTCCAAGGCGGCCTTCACGACACACGACAGCGCAGAGTCGCTGAGCAGAAACTGATAGCCACGTTCCGCACACATGAGGACGGCCTCAACCGGGACCTTGGGTTCATGTCACACTATCGGTAACCCCCACAGCTTGCCTGGACCTGCAGAATCTCACTGGCTGTCCTGTCTGGAGACAATACACATTTCTTTAACCTGTGCCTAATGCTCTCTCCACTCACATTGTCTGTATCTTTAAGACTTGATTAGCTGTAAAGATTCGCATTCTAATCAGTATTCTGTAACTTGAGTTTGTGTCTCTGTATGCCTTATTTGTCAGCAGATATCCACTCCATCTGACGAAGGAGCAGCGCTCCGAAAGCTAATGGCATTTGCTACCAAATAAACCTGTTGGACTTTAACCTGGTGTTGTTAAAACTCTTACTTGATATTTATACGCAGATTTAAAAAGACACTTTATGATCATCGAAGTGTAACTTCTCCCTAAATATTTGATGTAACATCAAGCCACTGAATAGCAGAATCAGTTCTATATGGATCTGCAATTAACTATTATATGACTGCATATGTTACTTTGGAATTAGTTATAGAATCAAATTACTTGCTGAATAAGTGCCTCAAAATTAACTAACACTTTACATTACAGTAAAGAACAAATCAGTACATGTTACTTTCACATCTATTTGGACAGGTCTTTGTATAATGTGCAGCTCATTAAGTTCTTGATAGTTCTGATGCAAGTGGTTTGTTTGGAATAATTAATGACAAATTAATTCAATAAAGTAAACCTCACAGTTTATCAGTTTGCCTCTGGAAATTCCTTTGATAGACACAGGCCGAACTTGTGAACGAACCCATCAAGATAGCAGTGATCTGGCACAAAAGGGTAATAGTCCGTGGAAAGGACTGTGAAATGATCAATCTTCCTCAAGGTTATTTAATGTGTAATTTACTTTTGCATTAGTATTCTGTTACTGTGTTTCTTACCATCAGCACTAAGGCGTTCTCACAACTACAATCTTTATAAATTGTCCTGATATGAAAGACCAGCGTTCTCCCACATTCCGAAGAGATATGTCAGTCCTATGGAATGAATGAAAATATGATTAACTGATTATTCTAGATTGATAATGCCCTTATCCTGTTCATAAGCAATCGATGGTATATGTCATTGATTCAGTTTCAGCCCAAAAGACTCAGTATTGACCTATTGGCCTTGAAATTCCACAGGGTTCCACCAGTTTCCTGCTGTAACGTCATTGGCAAACCAGCAGAAGTCCCTGGAGAAATGGCTTAAACAGCTCACTATGATCATTTCCCATTAATGCTGCTCCCATGTGCATTCTATCAGTCTCTGTAGGCATTTCGAGGTAATTGTACATATATATAGCATATATATTCCATGTATCTTTCCTCTGTAGTTCTTCACCAGTTCTTGTTAAAGCAAAACCTTCATACTAATGGTGAATATATACTGTGGTTGCTGAGGTTTCATACTGCCACCCTAATCTTCCATTCTGGTGTCTATGTTTGGTGGCAGGCGCATAAGTTAAGATTATTTCTGTTGTGGGGGCAGGGGAGGTGTGTGTGGTGGTGGTCAGGACAGCCAACGTCACACTATCCCATGCTATTAATACTAATAAATATGTATCTGTGAGCAGCTCATCAATTCTCATGATAGGGCAGGCAGGAAGTTGCTGTCCCTGCCATTCCCTCATGGGGGTGGAGGGTCTGGGTGCTATATTTAAAGGGCACTTGGACAGCTTGCCTTCCGCCTTTGCCCCAGCTACTGCTTCACTCTTTCCCACTAACTCTTCCTTGGTCACCCTCCCCATGTAACTCGCACTGTCACCACCTGGTATCAAGCCTAGGCTGACACTTACTGACAGTCCCCAAAAGAGGACAGGGCAACAGGAACTCACTGTTAACCACAGAAAATGTCTGCATCACCAGTTGCATGTCACTTATGTGCAGTATTAATTTTAATTTCTCACAGACAAGGAACTTCATTTGAAGAGGGAACCACCTGCCGAGGTGGTCCTTTAACAAGCATGCATGACATGCTAATACATAGTTCATCGGGAAGCCTTTAATCCACCTTTAAAGTCCCAAGAACCTAATTGCTGAAGTTCATCTCAACATTGGGAAGCTGATTTTTGTTTGTGCCGTTAGATTAACTTCCCCTGCCCGCCAAGCTTCCCACTACTGGTGGGACCAGGAGATCCTGCTGAATTTGCGCTGAAGTGTGAAGTTGCACACACCTAGCTAAACCTGTCTGAATGTCATGGGTCAACTAGTTTACATAATCATATGAGGATCTCTGGCACAAATCCCATGTGAAATGTGAGCAATGTATCAGGTCTCCTTAGGAATTGGAGTGCAGCTTTTATAACACCTGCCAGAATAGTTTGAGTGTGGGCTGAGGGAGCAGCAGATCAGTAGGAAAGTGCTTGGCTCATTGAGTTCACTTTCAGACAGTGTAAAGAAGGACTTGCATTTATATAGTGCCTTTTATAACCACAGACTGCACCAAAACACTTAATAGGCAATTAAGTATGTTTGAAGTGTAGTCAACTGTTGTAATACAGAAAGCTCCCACAATCAGCAATGCAATAATAAAACATTAACTTGTTTATGTAATGTTGATTGAGGGATATTGGCCAGGACAGCAGGGATAAACTCACTGCTCTTCTTCGAAATGATGCCCTGCAATCTTTGACAGATAGTGAGGTGGTCTAAAATCTCATCCAAAAGACAATACCTCTCCAATGCAGCACTGAAATATAAACCTAAGCTGTTGTACTCCGATCCGGGGTGGGACTTGAACCCACAATCTCCTACTTCAGCAGCAAGAGCTGTACAAACTGAGTCATGGCTGACAGGGCTGACTACCTCAAAGTCTACTAATGTTACCATTATTGATTTCTTTTTCTATTCCACTAATTGTAACCTTTGGATTTTGCCTGTTAAGTGAAGAAATACATGTCTATTTAGATGCAGTGACCACTGTAGATGCAGTGATGTTGAATTAACACTGATCTTAAAGTAATGGTCAGTTTAGCCAATGAGCTTAATTAAAAGACATGCCAGAACTACCTCATCAACTAATTTAGTTAATTGATAAAATGTCCTGCAAAAGGAAAACATCCGTGACTACCTCATCCATATAAAAAGCAGGGGATTGATATTGGATGGTAGAAATTTACAATAAGAAGCTTCACTTTATAGAATGGCATCAACACTCCAACTATCAATAAATTAACAATAAATTTACCAGTCCATGGCAAAAATAACATGTTTAATCTAAAGTTATTGATTAGCGATAAGAGAAGCAGCTTATTAAAATTGACATAAAGTTAAATGTATTGGGTAATGCAGAAAAGTGTGGATTGTCACTTCAAGGGGTGAGAAAAATGTCTAAAAAGTGGATCTAGGGCATGAATGTCTGCAGCCTGCAAACATGGAATTGTAATGTGTTTGAATCTTCCAGGTATAACTCGCAAGATTTGGTCCTATGTGTATCTTTTTTAAGAATATGTTTTACTGTGTATTTAATAAACCTATGACTTTTGCTATGTAATGGCATGTGATCTATCAATCTGAGGAGTAATTTATAAAGTAAAAACACATACCTTTATGCTTCCTCGGATAGTTGTTGTACTGGAGGGACCATGCTCAATTTTACCCTGCTTTGTCTTTCACTGGAAGACCTGGCAAATCACCAAAAGAGAAAACAGACAAGAATAATGCAAAGAGGAAGAGAAGAAAAACTCACAGTTCTAATCTGATCTACCTTCCAGCCTCAAAGAGACTGAGTGGAGGAGAGACAATTGGTATACTTTCCATGGGAAGCAGCTGTCATATCATGGTTTTCCTTAATGTCAGTAATCTCTCTCTGATCCCCAGAGCTGAAGACCAGTGTCACAAGAAGTTCAATGACTTGACTAGTGCAGACAAGGTAACATACTGTCACTGTCTGTGCGGAGTTTGCACATTCTCCCTGTGTCTACGTTGGTTTCCTCTGGGTGCTCCGGTTTCCTCCCACACTGCAAAGATGTGCGGGTTAGTTGGCCGTGCTAAATTGCCCCTTAGTCTCCTGGAATGCATAGGTTAGAGAGATATGTGGGGTGACAGGGATAGGGCCGAGGTGGAATAGTTATCGGTGCAGAGTCAATGGGCTGAATGGCCTCCTTCTACACTATAGGATTTCTATGATTCTATGATACTGGGTACCAAAAGCTCTACACCATTTAAATTAACTGCTTGTGCCCTTAAAGGCACAATCACCACATCCTACTTCAAGTGTGGAATCCCCAGGCCATGTGACCCTTACTCTGCCGTGTTGCCCTTAAAGGGACAATCACCATACCACTACACAACCAGTCCTTCATAATGGACTCTTAGAAGGGAGAAAGTGTGAACCTGACATCAAAGCGTATGGGTCCTAATTGTCTCTAATAGCATTGATTTACTTGCACAATCTTAAAACCTCTCCCTCCACTTGAACAGAGGAATAGCACCATATCTCTTATAACAGCTATCAGTGTCACCTGGTTAGTCACCCCTAACTGGTAGTCTTCACCAAATTTACTCAATCGAATTACAGGAAATTTTAATACAATGTTCATGAAAGGTGGGCATTCTAGAGGAGAATCTCAAACATTAATGCTACAGAGCTGCAGCTGGGGTTGCGTAGTGCACTCAGTTAGTTCGATTGCTTCCTGGACTCTTCAGTTCAAAGATTTTTGGGCCTTAACTCATTCAAAGTGGACAGAAAAGTGACCTGGAGTACCAAGATCCTGGTCCTCTGCTGGATGCAGTGCCAGCTGCAGTCACTGTTCCTGCCAGCGCTGGTGGCATAAGGAGTTGCATCTGAAATGGTCAAGTGCCACTGAGTTATACTAAACTGAAAAATGTGTAACCCGATGATGCACCGCAGTGGTTTGGAGGAAAGCTTACCACCACCACCTTCAGGCAGGCAATTAGGGATCAGCAATAAACGCTGGCCTTGTCTTCAATGCCTACATCCCATGAAAACATTTTTAGAAATGTACTTTTTGTTACACTCACTAGACATTCTGCTGTTGACAGTTATCGGGCCATATAAATGTTTAAGGTGATTTTGCATTCTCATGCTGTTGGGATCTGCAGTGAGCACATATTCGAAAACTGCACAGCCTCACCCATGCATCGAAAACGTTAAAATGAATGGTGCAAATTGTGGAACAGAGATGCAGCACTTCCTGATATGTGTCCCCTACTTCTGCCAGAGAAGCTGTAAGATTAATTCTACCAGGTTCTTCAATTACCCCATCCTTGGCATTTGGTTTAGTTGGAATTTTATTTTGTTTGTTGCAAGGGCATGTATTTTAATTGACATTTTATTCCTTCGGTCTGGTCGTCTATTGATGCTTCCTGTATCTCCTTTCTTTTCAATAGTGTAAGTGTGACTTTATTTTACATCTTTTATAATTATACCACACACAGAAGGATCTCATTATTTAAAAAAAATATATGACTGGTAATTTATTTTTAAAATAAGAATAGGTACAATACTTTAGGACATTATCCTTTAATTCCAGAACTTGGGTTCAATACCAGCAAGACAGATGGGTTGGAAATCTTTTCCCTCTGATAGCAATTACGGGTCTTCAGTGAAATTAATTTTCAGTCTCAACTCAGATCTCAGTGGACATTAGACTACAGAACAAAACTGCACAAAATTCACTACTAATTGGCTCTAATTAGACAATCTCACTCAGTGAGGCCATAAGGACAGATGGTGTGGGAATTGGAGCAGTCAGGCTGATATTGTTTGAGGTGCAGTTCTAAGGTTGCGTTAAAGCATATTGTTCGGGAAAAAATTGGGGGAAATTTGCAGTGCTTAAAACTTACGCAATGGAGTACCCGGTACGATTACTGAGTGATAAAAGGAAAACTGATTTGGTCTTCAGACATCTCATTATTAAGCACCAAATTTACACACCCGCACCCACTGTTCCAAAACCCCTCTCAGCCACAATCAAACCTTTTTGAATGCTGACTGATGCGTGATTAAATCACTAGGGAGGCTAGATCGTACCCAGGAAATAAAGGCTTTTATTAGTAACAAGAATGGAGCATACTATATAACAATACAATCCCAGACTAAAGGGTCACCAGGCAGTGCAGTGACCTTTATACTCCTACAGGTAGGCGGAGCCAACTGGAGTGTACCACAGAACAATACCAACAGGTAGAACACCCCAACCCTAACCCCAACAGTGACAACAGTAACATATGTACAAGTACCCATAGTGCTGACCATCTATGGTTCAGTACCCATAGTGCTAACCATCTATGGTTCACCACACTGACCTGTAAAATTATGGGGCTAAAAGCTATTTTACGAAAATAGAATTATATTTGTCAATTTATCTTCTCACTGATAAAGCATTGTTTAACTGCAGATGAAAATGTTGAAAATCTGAAACCTATCTGGAAAACAAAGGGTGAGTTAGAGTTCTGGGTCTGGACCCTTTGTCAGAACTGACAGATTTGATGTGTTTTCTTCCAGTATCACATACTTGTTTTTCATTTGCTTTTTCATCGACACAACTGAGTGGCTTGCTAGGCCATTTCAGAGGACAGCTAAAAGTTACACTGCTCTGTGTCTGGAGTCAGATGCAGACAAAATCACATAAGGATGGCAAATTTCGTATCCTGAAGGACATTGGTGAATAAGTTGGATTTTTATAATTTACGATGATCATTACTGAAATCAGCATTTTTATTCACATTTCTTAATTCAATTTAAATTCCCTCAATTGCCATGGTGGGATTTGAACTTATGTCTACAGCGGATTAATCTGGACCTTTGGATTACTAGTGCAGTAACATTGCTGGTTGGTAACATTGTGGCACAGCAAGGTGGAGTCCAATTTCACAGAGTAATAGACCAGGATTTTGCTGTTAGGTTGGAGGTATTGACATTGGGCTGAAATTCATGACTCCATCATGCACAAGTGGGCTGCGGGACATCCCCCTGCATTTTAGAGGTGGCAGCTAACTAAATGGCTGCCACAGGGACTTCATTCTGAATAAGAATAGCAGACTGCCCCAACGCTGTTGGCCTAGAGGGCTAGAGATCTGGGGGCCAGTGCAAGCAGGAAAAGACACCATTTAAAATTATAAAAGGCCTGTGTGCTGGAGCATTAACCCCTCTGGAGAAATTGTTGATGCAGCACGAGCTGCCTTCCCTTTCTGAGGCCATCTATTTGTCTCATAAACCCTTACTCCCTGGGCTAACACGGGAGGCTTCCTGCATTTAGCTGGTAACCTCAAGCTGTTGGGTGAAGGAGGGTGAAGGAGGGTGAAGGAGGGTGAAGGAGGGTGAAGGAGGGTGAAAGAGGGTGAAAGAGGGTGAAAGAGGGTGAAGGAGGGTGAAGAAGGGTGAAAGAGGGTGTAAGTGGGTGAAGGAGGGTGAAGGAGGGTGAAGGAGGGTGAAGGAGGGTGAAGGAGGGTGAAAGAGGGTGTAAGTGGGTGAAGGAGGGTGAAAGAGGGTGTAAGTGGGTGAAGGAGGGTGAAGGAGGGTGAAGGAGGGTGAAAGAGGGTGTAAGTGGGTGAAGGAGGGTGAATGAGGGTGAAGGAGGGTGAAGGAGGGTGAAGGAGGGTGAAGGAGGGTGAATAATGCCAGTGGTACCATAAAGTGGCCCCATCTGGACTTTTAATTATGAAAATTGGCTGCCTGCCATTTTGGAGCAGGCAACTTGTCCACTTCCAATCCCACTGTCAGTAAAATGCCCCAGTGGCAAGATTGTATTGAGGGGAACTTATCGAACACGGCTCCCCACAATTTTAACGGATCCCACACCTTCTTACTCCTCTTTTGGGGCTGGCAAAGTTTAGGCCTAGAGTCAGATTCATCATGCCACTGTAGGAGGTCATTCAGCCCATTGAGTTCATTTCCACTCTCTGTAGAACAATCCAGTGAGTCCCATTCTCCGGTCTATCTCTGTAGCTCTTAATTGACAAAATGAATTGACACACATATTTCTATTCTTAGATGCCTGTAAAATAGCCTTTAGCCCATCTAATTTCCTTTGGAAATCATTCATTATCTCTGTTTCCATCGCCTTCATAAACAGCAAGATCCAGAGGTCATCAGCACTCACTGCGTAAAAAAAAACTTTCACACAATCCCCAAAATGCCGTGCTCAAAATCATAAATCTCATTCCCTGGTCCTCGTGCCATCAACTAATGGGAACAGCTTTTCTTCATCTACCTTACCTAAACCATCATAATCTTGCATATCATTACCTAATCCCCTTTGCTCCAAGGAGAACAACCCCAACCTCTCCAGCCTAATCCTGTAGCTAAAATCCCTCATCCCTGGAACCCATTCTGGTAAATCTCTTCTGCAACCTCCCAAGGACCCTTCCTAGGTTCAGCATAACAATTAATCAAGTAAATTGTGAAAAAATAAATGTTAATCATGTTTAAGAGGCTGAGGAGTACCAATTTTCCTTTGGGTTGTACATTGAATGGGCAGGGACAGAGTAATTGTTCTGCCCATCCCATGGTACCAACAAAAGGTCAGAATTATTTTCAAGGTGTATGCTTTTCAGCAATTGCATTTTTTTATGGCTGAATAACATGAAAATTATAGCTAAGCTGTTCAGGGGTCATTTTGCGGCATTTGAATCTTGAATAAATGCTGTTTGTTGAACTGTCAACAGAATATACCTGAAGTTTGTGTTAAATAGTACCTTGGAAAGCATGACTGACAATTGAATGGGTTGCATTCGATCTGTTAACTTCATGAGTATTTACAGGTTTACAGAGGCCCTATATCCCACTCAGATTCAGCAGCAGATTGCATACTGTTGCCGGGTTTCAGCCAATATTGATTGGCGCATTGCTGAGCAGTTTACTGAGGCTTGATACTGGCAGCTCAGCATCCAGATTTTGTTTGCTGGGGATTTGTTCATTGCTCATGAGGGCTCTCCTCTTGGTTGCAGTAACTGGCTCCATTTTGGTCCAATAAGCCACAAACTAGTCACCATTCCTCTCATCTATTTGTGCATCGGTGGTGGAGGGAATTAATGTTTAAAGTTGGTGTGTCGGGTGCCAAACAAGCAGACTACTTTATCCTGAAAGGTGTCGAGCTTTCTGAGTGTTTTTGAAGCTGCACCCATCCGGGAAAGTGGAGAGTATATTCCATCATTCACCTATCTTGAGACTTGTAGATGGCGGAGAGGCTTCGGGAAGTCATGAGGTGAGTAGCTCACTGTAAAATTTCCAGCCTCTAACCTGCTTCTGTAGCCACAATAGTTAAAATTCTGGTTTGGCTGAATTTCTGATCAATCGTAATCCATAGGATGCTGATAATGGGAATGCAGCAAGGGTAAGTTTATAATACTAGTCCTGGACACACTCCTCTCTCCTTCAAACTGAATGTAAATTCCATCATATTATGATCCCTGCTACCTAGGGGTGCCTGGCACGTATATGGCATGAATGTTACTTGACAGTTATCAGCCCAAGTCTGAATGCTGTCCAGGTCTTCACACATATAGACACAGACTGCTTCAGCATCTAAGGAGTTGTCATAGAATCATAGAATCCCGACAGTACAGAAGGAGACCATCAAGAGGCCATCAAGCCTGCACTGACAACAACCCCACCCTATCCCTGTAACCCCACATATTTACCCTGCTAATCCCCCCGAAACTAGGATCAATTTAGCATGGCCAATCAACCTAACCCAAACATTCTTGCAGAAACGGGGAGAACATGCAAACTCCACCCAAGCTGGGAATCAAACCCAGGTCCCTGGCACTGTGAGGCAGCAGTGCTAACTACTATGCCATCATGCTGTCCCATCGTGAATTGTACCGTGCATTGTGCAATCATCAGCAAACATCGTGAATTCTGACCGTAGATTGGAGGGAAGATCACCGATGAAGCAGCTGAAGATGATTGGGCGTAGGGCACTACCTTGAGGAACTCCAGCAGCAATGTCCTGTGACTGAAATTATTGACTTCCAACAATGTCAGCCATCTTACCTTTTTGCTCGGTATGATCCCAACCAATGGAGAGCTCTGTCCCTGATTCCCATTGACCTCAGTTTAGCCAGTGCTTCTTGTTGCCACACTCTGTCAAATGTTGCTTTGATGTCAAACAGCAGTCACCTCACCTTCAGTTCAGCTCTTTTATCCATGTTTGAACTAATGAGATTAGAAGCTGAGTGGCTCTGGTGACCACCAAATTAAGTGTCAGTGCGCAGGCTGTAACTGAGTAATTGGTACTTGATAGCACTGTCTACGACACCATCGCTCACTTTGCTGGTCATCGACAGTGAACTGATGGGGCATTATTTGGCCAGGTTGGATTTGTCCAGCATTTTGTGTTCCTGGGCAATTTCCCACATTTCCAGGTAAATGCCAGTGTTGTAACTGGACTAAAATAGTTTATCCAGAGACATGGCAAGTTCTGGAGCACAAGTCTTCAGTACCACTGCCAGAATTTTGTTAGGGCCCATAGCCATTTCAATATTTAGAGCCTTGAGCTATTTCCTCAAATCGCATCAACTGAATCAAATTGAAAACTGGCATTTGTGATGTTGAGTACCTCAGGAAGGGGCTAAATGCATCACCTAGTTGGCACTTCTGGCTGAAGGTTACAAATGCTTCAGCCTTGTCTTTTGCACTGATGCACTGGGGCTTCCCCATCATTGACGGGGATATTTGTGGGGCCTCCTCTTGCAGTTGGTTGTTTTGATTGTCACTATTCATGACACAATGTGGTAGGGTTGTAGCTCTTGGATCTGTTCCATTGGTTGTGGCATCACTTAACTCTGTCTATCACATGCTCTTCCTCCATTTGACATGCAAGTAATTGTGTGTTGGAGCTACACCAGGCTGACATTTCATTTTTAGGTATGTCTGTTGCTGTTCCTCCTGCACTCTTCTTTGAACCAGGGTTGATCCCTCAGCTTGATGATAGTAGTAGCATGGGGATATGTCGGGCCATGAGGTTACAGATTGTGGTTGTATATAATTCTGCTGCTGTTGATGGCCCGCAGCACCTCATAGATGCCCAGTTTTGAGTTGCTATATCTGTTTGAAATCTATCTCATTTAGCATGGTGGTAGTGCCACACAATGCAATGGATGGTATCCTCAATGTGAAGACAATTTCAAGGCACACAGTAGCTTTGCAAAGCACGACCTCTACCACCTAATAGAACAAGGACAAAACAACAGTGGGAACAAATCCGCCTACAGGTTTCCCTCCAAACCACACTCACTGTTGTCACAGAAGTCATAGAATCCCTACAGTGCAAAAGGAGGCCATTTGGCCCATCGAGTCTGCACCAATCCCACCCAGGACTATTCACATAACCCCACATATTTACCCTGCTAATCCCCTGACACTATGGTCAATTTAGCATGGTCAATCAACCTAACTCGCATATCTTGGGACTGTGGGAGGAAACCGGAGCACCCGGAGGAAACCCACACAGACACGGGAAGAATGTACAAACTCCACACAGACAGTGACCCGAGGCTAGATTTGAACCCTGGTCCCTGTGAGGCTGCAGTGTTAACCACTGTGCCACCATGCCACCGCAGTGTTCCTCACTGCTGCTGGATCAAACCCTAGGAACTGCCTTCCTGCCAGTGCTGTGGGTATAACTACATGGACTGCAGCAGTTTCAGAATACAGTAAGAAGTCTCACAACACCAGGTTAAAGTCCAACAGGTTTATTTGGTAGCACAAGCCACTAGCTTTTGGAGCTCTGCCCCATCATCAGGTGAGTGGGAGTTCTGTTCACAAACAGGGCACATAAAGACACAAACTCAATTTGCAAAATAATGATTGGAATGCGAGTCTTTACAGGTAATCAAGTCTGGCAGTTCCAGAAGACAGTTCATCATCGCCTTCTGATGGGCAATCAGGTTTGGGCAAGAAATGCTGGCCTTTTCAACAAAACCTGCATCCTACGAAATAATAATAAAAAAAGAAAATGGAGAAGAACCTGAGGTAATAGTAAATCAAATGCGTAACATAGTGCTGATACCCGAATTCTGAAATAAAATTAGAAATGCTGGAAAGGACCAGCAGGTCAGTCATTCATGAAGAGCAAAATAGAGTTAACGGCCCTGATTTTACCGGCATGCCCGCCCTGAAATCGAGACGGGCGAGGCTGTCAGAACGGCATTCTCCAATGGCCTCGGGCGCGATCTTACGAGCCTTGGGCGGGCGTGCCTGTAAAATTCCAGCCAACATTTCAGGCAAACTGAACATTTGATGACCTTTCATCAGAACTAGAAGATGTATGATAGTTGGCTATCTATCTATCTGTCTCAATAGCTAGAAAGAATAGCTATGAAGCAAATATAGGGGGAGGGAAAGAGGAGCAGGACTAGAGCAAAACAGGAAGGTTAGAGTGTGTCAAGGTGAAGAATTAACTGACAAATGGGGCAACTGTGCAATGCGAAAGTGGGTGATAATGGGACAAGTATTAAAAACACAAGATAGGTCGAGGCGAGGTGCACTGGAGATTGCTACAACATGTTCCCGATGTAATAGAGAATACAAGTTGACAAATCAGGTTTGATTTTGTATAACAGATGATTGTAATTAGGTACTGGCGCATTAGGTTCATTTTTCATGGATGGGCAAGTAAACATCAACGAAAAAGGAAACAAAATCAGCTGGGACACAAACCAAAATATTGCTGACGTCCAATTGGGACAGTGACCAAATTGATTAAAAAAAAACAGATGTCGTCCAGTAATTGTACATCCTTGGGTTTTGAGTGGTGTAAACTGCTTAGGTTTTTAAAACACCAGATGTGATAGATGGTTTCAGTTGTTAGCACAGCTATTTGTCTTGAGGAGACGCATACATTTTGTACCGACAACACACAGTGGAGAATGCAAATTATTATTTCCACCTGATCTGAAGTTTTCATATATATTCCTCCTTTTTCAAGCTCTCCAACCACCAAGGAGCATTATCCAGTGAAGTGGTCAGCATGGTCAAGACATATTGGGCTAGATTTTTATCTGGGACCATGTTTAGGCCCAGAGTCAATGCTGTGGAAGAGAAATGAACCCAAATGAAGGGGGTTTAAGGATTGCAAAAAATTGGTCCTCACACCTCATTTGCATGTTTGACATATTTAGTTCTGTCGGTGCTGTATAGATTACTGAGAAGTTGGCCATCTGCCCCTACTTCATGCTCAGGTTCACAACTGTTCTCATTGAGTTGGCCACCACTCGCAAGTTGGAAAGGATGAGCTCTAATCTCCCTACAAAAGCCTGTGCTGAGTTGAAGATGGTTTAATCCATGCTTGTTGATATTGATAGCAAAATTTCTGGTAGGCCTGCCAAAGCACCATGTGTTTGTGTGTGTGAATCCATCAGTCATCCACCCTCACCCTTTGTGTAGTTGCCACCCTCCTCTATCTTTTCTCTTGCCAGGTTGCAACTTCTTCAGTCCACTTACTCACCATAGAACCATAGAAAATTACAGCTCAGAAACAGGCCTTTTGGCCCTTCTTGTCTGTGCCGATTTTGGGCAGATTTTGCCTCTCGGCTACCCTCGAATATACAGGCAGAGCCGTTGGCTGTGTTTATGAGATTGATTGACGGTGTTTCTTCTTCAACAGCCCTTTGTTTCTATTGCACTTTAGGCTCTTACGCAGGAACTGACATCCATCATCTAAAAGGTTTTGGGTTATGAGAAAAACAAGAAGTACATCATTATACCATCTGCAGTTTGTACATCCGGAGAGATTGTGGGATGAGGGGGATGTGAGATGCAAGAAAGTGGATTAGGTAGGAACATTCCATCATCCTCTACGCTTACAGCTTGCTGCTAGTCACCGCCTCAGTCATGGTTGTACAAGTGATTGCCAGCATTGTGGCCTCGATGGGGGTGGGAACATGCTGTTCTGCCCAGTTGGGTGCTGCTGCCCCTGATCTTGCAAGAGAGAGGGGAGTATGTCAGGGAGCATGATGCAATATGCTTGGGTGCTATGCCTGTCACAAGCTATGAGATACAAGGATGAGGTTTATAGCGGTACTAATTGTGTGAAAGTGAGACAGGGCTACGGATTTTGGGTTGGAGTCATGGTTAATAGAGCCTGTTGCAAGATGAGTGGAATTGGGGGATGGGGAATTAAGTGGTGTGAGAGGCTAGTAGTTTATTTGTAAAGAATATGATGTATGAAGATGTACTCACTAACTTTGACCACTTGCTGAAGTTTTTGCAGCACTGCATCCAGATCCTTGGAGCTAGACTTCTGCTCTTGGATGCAGCAATAACCTGCTTCCACTGCCTTTGTAATGTTTGTCTGGAGGGCCTCCTGTCCTCCGGATGAAGCAGACCTCTCTCTACCTGTCCACCTCATGCATCAAAGCTCCAGTACTTCATCAGAGAAACCTGAAGAATATTCTCTGGCCTTTTACACCATTCCCACTCCACATTATTAACTCTTCACAGCAATGTCCATAACAATTTGCAGCCAGAATGCATCTCACCTTTAAACAGTACAATCTGGTTTTTAGTGCTATAAGTGGGGCTAGCCTCACCTGCACTTGGATCTACTGTTTAACATCACTCTGCACACCACTCTCACTTGAAATAGCCAGCACAGTCTGCATTACTTTGAGATCCCATGAATGATTACTGATGTTATCTAATTTCACCTCACAATCATTTTTAAATAGTCACCAAGCTTCTAGCAAAAGCTATTACAGTAAAAAGTACAAGATTAAAATCTCAGTAGCCTTTTATCAGATTGTTGGGCACTTTTGGAAAGATTCCAGCGGTAACCTTTCAAAGTTACTGTGACCTGATGGTGTCAAATTTTAGTAGCAATGATTTTATCTTACATCCGATTGTAAGTTGAAAAAAAAATGACTTGAGGTTAATTACAATTATTGAAATTTACTTCCTTCACAGTTCAGAATGAGTCACAGAACCCTACAGTGCAGAAGAAGGCCATTCAGCCCAACGAGTCTGCACCAACCACAATCCCACCCAGGCCCTATCCCCATAACCCCATGCATTTACCCTAACTAGTCCCCCTGACACTAAGGGGAAATTTAACACGGCCAATCCACCTAACCCGCACATCTTTGGACTGTGGAAGGAAACTGGGGCACCCGGAGGAAGCCCACGCAGATACGGGGAGAATGTGCAAACTCCATACAGACAGTGACCCAAGGTGGGAATCGAACCCAGGTCCCAGGCGCTGTGAGGCAGCAGTGCTAACCACTGCGCCGCCGAGTCATTTGACCACATTTACAAAGATAAAAACTGTAAAATGGCAACCAAGATAAGGCGTAGACAAGCTGTTATTTATTGATGGTACAACACAAGAAACAAAAACACTGTAGGGAAAAAAAACTTACTGATGGTAGAGAGGGCCAATAGGGGCATGGACTGCCTTCACCAACAAATACCTTCAATATTCAAGAGGGCACTGACTGTGAAGGAATGTCACTCGAGAATATATAAGCTGAAAAGTGTTGCTGAAGTGAAACTACAACATAATAGAGTGCAACAATAACAATATTATAAAAAGTCAAAAGCCACTGTGGAAATATCTTCCACAATCACAGAAGATGATTGCAAAACTTTCCAATCTAAGGGATGAGGGCAGCTTGTCATCAGTCTGCTGATACAATTGGTCTGTAATAAAAACAATATTTGCTGTCCCTTGCTTGTAAATTAGTTAGCGACTTTCTTTTCTTCAGTTGTCTTATTGCATACATAACCACATTTCTTGTACGGTTCAAGTTCTCATATCATCTGCCTCTTATTGTCTGCATTTCCATTCCCATAAAGGAGTTCCTATCACAACACTTTTCTCTGTCTTTTGTCCTGCCAAAATAAAGACTCTTCACCATGCCTATTGAAGAAGCTCCAATTGCTGGCAGCAATAAGATCATCAGTATTAATATGTCCTTTAATCGCTCTTGCTTTCTGACAGACTAGTTGCAGGGAGGATGTTTTCCCTGACTGGGTAATCTAGAATCAGGGGACAGAGGACAGGATTTTATGGCCTTGCTCATCCCGAAACCATGAAATTCCACCCAAGGTCAACGTTCCATGGTCCGCCCCTCACCAACTCTGATTCCTGTGGCGGGTAAGATGGTAGAATTCCGGCCATGGTCTCAATACACATTTAGGACTGAGATGAGGAAAATTTTCTTCACTCAGAAGGTGGTGAACCTGTGGAATTCTCTACCACAGAAGGCTGTGGAGGCCAAGTCACTGAATGTATTCAAGAAAAGAGACAGATAATTTTTTTTAGATTTTAATGGCATTAAGAGGTATGGTGAGAAAGTAAGAATATGGCATTGAGATAGAGGATCAGTCATGGTCATACTGAATGGCGGAGCAGACTCAAAGGGCCGAATGGCCTACTCCTGCTCTTAGTTTCTATTTTTCTATGTTTCTAAATCCCTATTTATGCAACTTAATCTATGTCTTTCAAAAATATGCCTACTTCTCCATATTTATCAAAAATCTGAGCATGCTGCAAACCAGGGAAACCACACTCAAAAGTGGTTTAATGAGGGAAAGGGTCATGGCACCATAATACTTACCTAACCAACACTTTGTTCAAGCACAGCTCCCTGCTCAGATCTTGGGAGGGCTAGATTTATCCTAGTTTTTGCATACTGTGTGCCTTCCTGTGTGGGACGGCACCATGGCACAGTGGTTAGCACTGCTGCCTCACAGTGCCAGGGACCTGGGTTTGATTCCCGGCTTGGGTCACTGTCTATGTGGAGTTTGCACGTTCTCCCCGTGTCTGCGTGGGTTTCCCCAAGTGCTCCGGTTTTCTCCCACAGCCTGAAAGACGTGCTGGTTAGGTGCATTGCTAAATTCTCCCTCAGTGTCCCTGAACAGGCGCAGAGTGTGGCAACGAGGGGAATTTCACAGTAACTTCATTGCAGTGTTAATGTAAGCCTACTTGTGACACTAATAAATAAACTTTAACTTTAGTTTTTCCTATTCCACATGTTAAAATTATTTTCACTGATACACAGAATCACACAATACTACAGTGCCGAAGAGGCCCTTCAGCCCATCAAGTCTGCACCGACACATAAAAACTGTCCTGACCTGCCCACCTAATCCCACTTGCCAGCACTTAGCCTATAGCCTTGAATGTTATGGCGTGTCAAGTAGTCATCCAGGTACTTTTTAAAGGATGTGAGGCATTCCGCCCCCACCACCCTCCCAGGCAGTGCACTTTCACATCATGCGATAATTATATGTTTAACATGAATGACTCTTCAAAGAAAATCTCCCAAGGGAAGCAAAAATTGTGTAAACCTGTTTTCCCGGCATGGAAAGTTGCAACATGCTTAATGACCCCTAATGGTAGAAGATTGCAGAAAACCTCAATTCACCAAGATAGTCCATGCAGAGTCTGCATGTTCTCCCCATGTCTGCGTGGGTTTCCTCCAGATGCTCCAGTTTCCTCCCACAGTCAGAAAGACGTGCTGGTTAGGTGCATTGGCCATGCTAAATTCTCCCTCAGTGTACCCAAACAGGCACCAGAGTGTGGTGACTAGAGGATTTTCACAGTAACTTCATTGCAGTGTTAATGTAAGCCTACTTGTGATACTGATCAATAAACTATAAACTTTAATTTAATTAAGATTTTACCAAATGTAAGTAATTTATTGAGAACATAGTAGTAACATAACAGTAATAATGTAGCAAGTTAGAGTGGAAGTTAGTCCTTTCACTTTCTCTTCTAAGTTGCCATTAAGACCTAGTTACTGCAGGCAATTAATTGATAATTCTTTGTTCTCAACAGTCTCTCAGCATTATTAGTTTCCTAGATACTAGCATACCAAAAGTAGATTGGCAAACAGATTCAACCATGATCTGTCAATTAGTGCATCTTTGAACTCTACTCATCCAGCTGCAAATAATAATTACTCCTGGGGAAGATAGAAAGAACTTTTCAGCTACTTTCAAGAAGGAGAAAAAAAACATCTGGGCAATTATTTCCTGAGACTGAACAACTTATTTACCTCTTTTATTATCACTGTTCATTTAACTGTCAATTTAAGGAAGCTTTCTACTGAGAAGATCAGAACACACTTATTTCCCGTAGACATTTTCCATTAATTTTATATTTCCACTTTCTCCCCCTCCTCGATATCTTTCAATTTTTCCACATTAATCAGCAATTCCTTCTAACTGGCCCAATCTCTCAACCTATTCTGTTGACTCTGCAACTTTCTCCTTGCTTGTTGCTATTTGAGCTGTTTAAGAACCCTTCAAACTTGGTATTATTGATAAACATGAAATGCTTTGTTACCATTCCTTAATTTAAATTTATAATATGCATCAAAATTACCCGATTAGAATTTCCTATTATAGCCCGCCAATCGCCTCTTTCTATGTGAGAAGCCGCATTTTTTTTAGAAGTTAACCCTCGTCTCCTCAGACTGATCTGGTTAGTTATTCAATCATGCACTTCTAAAACCATCCCCTTCCTTGCCCTTCAGCTCTCTCATCTCCTGTATCAAAGGTTTTTCTAAAACCTAAGTATATTAATTTCACTGAGTTACCATTATCAGCCAACTCTATTTGATGGGTGTAATATATTACATCTACTTCATAATCGCAAAGTTGGACTTTCTGCACTCCTGCCATTTTCAAACACAAATCTAATTTTAAACTTCACCAAATCCATCTCCCCGTTATCCAGTTGTTTTTACTTTGATCGTACCCGCCATTCTTTAGCCATTATTTCATTAGCTGATCCAGTAGTGTTTACCCTTTTCTACACTCCATGGCATTTGAGTAACATGACTGCCCATTAACATGTCCAGATATAGTAATTACCTTTGCTTCTACCCACTGTGATTTTTTAATTAATTCTAGACAATTAGAACTTGGCTTAGGTTAATTGGGGGTAATTAAACATTTCAGCGATGGTAAAATGGATGTAACGGGGTCTGCTTTCAACTGTTTGGTTTGTCTGATTTTTCTTCCCATTGAAGTAAATAGAAAATAGATTAGTGCATTCCGGATAATGGACAGCTAACCTTTTACAAACTGTCTCATCCTACTGCTGGAAGTTAAAATAAATCTCATTGCAAGTTCACTTAGTGTGAGTTCAAGGTTCAAAATCTCTAAGCATTATCTGCATGTCTGGCCAATTGATAATGAACCATTCCAACTATTTTCTTTTGTCGTTTTTGTCTTTCAGTTTAATTTAAAACATTTCTAGATAATTATGTGAGCCCAAAATGTCTATATCAGTTGCTATTAAGCCATCTTTAACATATGTAACCATTGCTTTCCCTTTGGAACAATCTATCATTGTTAATTTTATGCCTACTCCACCACCGGCCGCCCCACACGCACACACACACACACACACACACACACACACTGTGATGACTTCAGCCAGGCTAATGAGGTTGGCCTGCGAGAGTATGAACTACCTGATGAGTCCTCCCTAAGTTAATTTGAGTTAGTTTATTTGGTTGGTACCAGAAAAGAAGTACCTGATGAGTCCTTTTTATTTGTTTGGTGTCGAAAGAAATACCTGATGAGTCCTAATTGATGGTTAAATCAGGGAGCCTCATGCTCCCTATTTAAAGCAGGTGTGTCAGACTCCCAGCCTGCATTGAGCAGGAGCAACTGGACAGCTGGCTGTGTACAGGAGTGGTGTAAATAAAGTAACTTGGTGATGGGATTTTTGCCTCCATGGAGTTATTGCACACAGACACACACACATAACTGTATGGCCTACTTCTAATGTTTTGTCTATTCCTTCTTGCAATTGCTCTGGGGCGGCATGGTGGCACAATAGTTAGCACTACTGCCTCACAGCGCCAGTGACACGGGCTTGATTCCCGGCTTGGGTTACTGTCCGTGCAGAGTCTGCACCTTCTCCCCATGTCTGCGTGGGTTTCCTCCGAGTCCTCTGGTTTCCTCCCACAGTCCGAAAGACAAGCTGGTTAGGTGCATTGACCATGCTAAATTCTCCGTCAGTGTACCTGAACAGGTGCCGGAGTGCGGTGATGACAGGATTCCGTTGCGATGTTGATGTAAGCCTACTTGTGATACTAATAAATAAACCTCATGGATTTTCCCTTCAATTATTCTTCTTTGTTTCTTCAGTTAACATCCCATCTCGCTGAAATTCTGTCAAATTCTCTACTATATTGTAGCTGTGCTACTAACATTCCTATTTCTTGCAAAAAATATCTATGTTTCAAGCTTGAATTCCACCCACTGACCCCCCCCCCCCACCCCGCCACATGCCTTACTAGGTTAAATTCTCACCTTATTAGCTCTTAGAATTGTGTATAAATGACTACTGAGGCCTCATCTGGGGTTGACCAACCTAACCTCAAAAAGGGTCAATTGACTTTGAGAAAAGCTGACAAGGATAACTCTGGGAATTAAGAGTCAATGTTAGAGAGATACGCAAAGAAGGTAACTTTAACCAATAACAAATGTGTTTGGGTCAGACGGAATGCCAAAAGTTACGAAATCTCAAATCAAACCCAATTCAGCTTGAGCCACTTTGGCTTTAACAGAGATGGATTGTCGTGGGGTGGTTGCTCATTTCTATTGAGAAATTAAGAAATTTAAGAAATGATTAAGAAATTTTTATCCATCTTTTAAACAGGCTGGGTTTCTCATATCTCCAGAAGTCTGTCAGCTACAGCAGATAAGGGCTATGACATTGAAGAATTAAGCGTTTTTCCAGAACTGCTTGTGGACCAGGAACAGCAGAACTGCCTCCAACCAAGCTAACCTGCTTCTAGCCCAGCAATTAGACCCATCTGGTGATAACCAATGCATGCACCATGATAATAATCTTGCCCACTATTACTGACACCCTCCGCCATCAATGGCAGCCTCCCCATACTCTCCAGATCACAGAGTCGGTGTTTCACTGTGATCACCAACCCTGAATATTGAGTCACCATCTCTGATCTGTCTTCATTTACCTACAGTCAATTCCCTGACCCTCTGACCAACGATTACCCTAACTTCTGTTTGCTGGATGCGTCTGGCTTGCTGCACTGTGCAGTCCCTTTAAGACTGGCATGTGGCCATGCATATGTGTATTGGTTGCTTCTGCGTGGTTTGTTTATTTCCCTGTGTCGTACACTTCCAATTGCAATCTGGCCATATCCTTGCATGGCTCAGAGGGAACATTCGATCAAAGCCAACCCTCCAACCCTCGGAATCTCTTCCCCAGCAGCAGGAAATATACTTGCTTTGCATTACTGGTCTGAAAACTCGGTTGTGTATTTGGACAGATACACACTGGGTTTCAGGCTGACACTCTGACAAATTATGAGAAAATTCCACCCTAAGCCACACAGGTAAGTGTGAGAGTCTCAGGGTGGGGAGGGGAAGTGAGGTCCAGGAGGGCAGGCAGAGGGCAGTTGGTGATGTTGATGGAGAGGCCTAGGGTGGGATGGGGGGAGGTAGGAGAAAGCGCCCACAAGAGACCAACCTTGGGGTGGGCGAGGTACCTGATGTTGAAAGGAGGCCATTGATGCAACCGTACACCTTCTTCCCATCTGAGGCCTGAGGAGGCTCACATTTCAGGATTCCCCCTCAGGATTCCACCCCCTCCCACACCCCTTTCTCCTAAAGTCCTCATACCAGCCTGAAGATGGAGGCAGGTGGAAACAACCCTTATGTGGTCATTAATTGGCCTCTTAAGAGTCTCAAAAGCGGCACAGCTGATGGGCTAGCCATGGCCATACCCATCTCATTGTAATATTGTGGAGAGACCGGGGCACACAGGAGGGCAGCCAGAAGACCTTCCAAAGAATTTTATAACCTCCCCTCCTCACCGCCTCCCACTGGTGTAGAATGGTAGAATTCTGCCCCTTGATTTCATTTATGTGCTGTTTGGGCTATAGAAAAATCATCTTAACTCAACTATCCTTTAAGGATAAATGGTAAGATTTTTTTTTTAAATTCTGCGTGATTAAACATGTAGGAAATTTACATTATTGCTAAAAGACACACCATTTCTCATCACAGAGTTTGCAGCAAATCACTGCTTGGGATTGTGGCCAGTGATGAAAAGCCAACGAGTACTCTGAGGTGTCCTTACACGTGGAGAGTGGTTGCTTGATTGAAGTCAACAAGGTCCTGATGCCTATTATCCCTACCTCCAGTAGACCACAGAACTGGGAGAAAATGAATGAAAGAAAAGAATATGTGTGGTGTAAGGACAGAGGGCATAGAAATGCTGGGAAATAAAATTAGAACAAAAAGCGCCAACGTATTAGACAGCATCGTATGGGCATAGTGGGCTGAATGTCCTCTTTCTGTGCTGTAATTCCCAATAACTCAAAATAATTTGTATCAATTTTTTTTGGTGTACATTTTGTTTATACACTTTATCTAAAACAATGCATTAAAATGACTTTAGCGTTGAAAGCAGAGATTATAAACAACAAAAGGAAAATGCCACAAGCAAGACAATTTACAACATGACCTTAGGAATTCTCAAGCAAGAGTGAAACAAATGTGTGAAAGGTTATTTTAGTAAAGAGAGTTTTTGCTTGATGTAAGCCTACGAGGTTTAATTTAAATGGAAGGCGCCTCAGGCTATATGAAAAAAGACATTTATTATTTCTCTGTACTACACAAATAAGAAATCTATCATGCTGAAATATTGTGGACATAAATCCACATTTCAAAAATAATTTTTCCATCCAGTATGAGAAGGCACTCAATGAAAGTCTTCTCATATTAAGGTTCCAATTTAAAATTGTTGGTGGAATTAACTCTTCATGCTTATCACGTCCTTCTAGGTTTACTTATATTTTATGAGTTGTCAGAGAAGATTACAAACCGTATACATGCTGGTGCGTGTCACAATATACTTATCAAAACTATTCACACATCATCTGGAGAAGCATGATTCTTCTAGTAATAATATAAAATAACTTTGTTCCCAAGGCAATCCTCACAGCAAGTCAAACTGTTTCTTTTCTCTTGCCGTGACAGCAACCATCATTCCCCATCAATTGAAAGAGCAAGGTCTTCCATTTCCTCGAAGCAGAATTCTTCTGTTTATCTCTTCCCTTCATTTTCCTGATATATTTTTTGCTCTTTCCTTTCATTAACAAAAAAATCTTCTCTACCCTTAGCCCAGAAATTTATCTTGATCTTCCTTTCTCCTTTCCCCGTTCTCTGGTCCATGAGACAGTTAAAATGAATCAAGGCCAGAGTTCCTTCACTGGCGGCTTCACTGCGTTTCCTCCGCTTCTCTTCTCTTCACCCTCTCTTCTTTCATTTATTTCTTTCCTATTTGCGAGTGTAAATTTATTGCTACATTTCCTTCAAAAATAATGAATTGGTTGTAAAGCACTTGGGAATATTCTGAGGAGGTGAAAGGCGCAATTTTTGTAAAAGGATTTTTTTTTGAAGTTACAATTTTCTGTCCCTGTTTGAGAAAAATAGCACGCTACACAAAGGATGAGATGTCCATGTCTACTCAATTTCTGGGCCACAACTGATCCATCACCATCAGACACGTGAAATGGAAATTACACTGCACCAAGGATGGTGTAAGTCCAGACTGGTGATAGGAGGTCAGAGGTTTCACGTGTCATCTTCAATTCTGGACCATACGCTGGATGGTGGGAGCGGAAGCGAGAGCGATTTCTGCTCAGGAGCGGGATGGCTGGACACACACAATCTTGTGCAGTTCAGCTCATTACATGTACATATGCAAGGAGCTCAGAGCCTCTTGCAGCAGGGCATACAGGAAGTCTCTGTTCCCACCTTACCTCAGGGATCAAAGGTCCCAGCTCCAAATCGAAGGAGCCTCCTCCGCTAAGTTAAGTCCCCCCCCGCCCCTCACCTAATTTCCCACTGCTGGTGGACCCGGAAGATTCTGGCCTTGAGTAATGTGTGCTACAAGGGTCATAGTCTTTTTTTCAACAACTCTAAAAGCAAACATAAATGAGGACTGGCATTTTCTACAATGTAAAGGGTATTTGTTCACATTTCCACCATGCTTCAGATGTCATGAGTGTGCTGGACAATGGCCAATGATTAAGGGTCCACATAGTGTGGTGAACCACTGTAGCATTGTTTGTTTGTGTGATATGCTTGGACACGCCCCCTGTTGCCTCAATCCGGGACTCCGCCCTTCTCTGGGTATAAAGGCAACTGCTCTCCGCCCCTTTTGCCTCAGTTCGGATTAGCTATCGGTTCGGGTGTGCTCCAGTTCTTTCGTAAATAAAAGCCTGTCATTTCGCAACAACGAGTCTTTGCATAATCAATGGTGCATCACATAGCAAACACAGCAAATTCTTTTCCAAATTCTTTTCCTTCTTTATGCGCACATGACTCAGAATTTGACATTTCAGGCAAATGACACACTGCACCCACACACATCTTTTTAACATGATTTTAAAACATGGCTATAACATTTGCAAGAGTTTTGTATCTTCAAATAACACCTATCCACAGTTGAATGACACCACAAAAGCAAAGGCGACAGACTCTGCAAAAACAATGTACCAAGAAACAATAAATTACATTCGGAAAAGAACATGCAATATAAATTACTTTTTAACAGGGTTACATGCAGACACAACCTTCTACTAGATGCATATTGATGATAAATGAGAAATTTCTCACAGACATTGACATTCTAACATTCCTCCTTAGCTTCATTAGCAGGTTCGTATGCAGCAAGGAATTCAAATGCATTCCATCCAAATCCTGGCTGAGAAATTAGGGGCCCGATTCTCCCAAAAAAATTTCTAAGTGCTGAAAGGGTGAGAAAAATGTTGCAGATCATGATTGCTTTTTCAGCGGGAGTTCAGACTCGAATCTCCCACACTCTGTGCACTGCAGAGGTCACAATCATGAGTATCATTAAACCCTCGGGGAGTGGGGCCTATTCACACCGGATCTGACAGTTCCAGGCTTCTGCGCATGCGCAGTGGCCCCAAACTATCAGTGTCCTGTTTGCTGGCCAGCCCGATCGCTGGCCAGCCCGGGACCCTCACACTGCTGCCCCTCCACCCCCCCAATGGCCCAGTTGTGGCCCCCCCCCTCCATTTGCGGGCTAGCCCCGACCCCTCCTCCCATCCCAGAGCACCTGATCTCTCCCCCCCCACCCCCCCTCCAACCACCCCCCCCTCCAACCACACCCCCCCAACCACCCCCCCCCCCCCATCGGGAACGCATGCGCGAATCCCGCAAAATGGCCGACACGCACATCTCCCAACCCGACGCGCCAAAAAACATATGCGTCAGGATGGGAGAATCAGGCTTATCTCTTTTTTGTTCGTGACCATCACTGCATTTCTTGCACTTCTATCTTTGAGAAGCTGATAAGGAGCTGTCTTCTTGAACTTCTGCAGTACATTTGGTGTAGGTACACCCACAACCCTAGTAGGATGGGGGATTTCCAGGACTTTGATCTTATGGCAGTGAAGGAACGATGACATAATTCCAGGTCAGGATGTATGTGGCTTGGAGGGGCATTGTGGTGTTCCCATGTATCTGCCACCCTGGCCCTTCAGGGTGGTAGAAGTTGCAGATTTGAAAGACGCTGTTGTAAAAGCATTGGTGACACTCTGCAGCAGGCCTTGTAGATAGTACACATTGCTGTCACTGTGGATTGCTGGTGGAGGAAGTGAATGTTTAATGTGGTGGATTGGGTACCAGTCAAACAGGCTGCTTTGTCCTGGATGGTGCAGAACTCTTGTGTGTTGTTGGAGCTGCAGTCATCCTGGCAAATGGAGAGCTTTCCATCACACTGCAAACCTGTGCCTTTGAGATGGTTGACAGACTTTGGGGAGTGAGGAGGTGAGTTTCACCACAGAATTCCCAGCATCTGACCTGCTGTTGTAGCCACAGTATTTATATGGCTGGTCCGGTTCAGTTTCTGGACGATGCTCATCCCAAAAAGGTTGATAGTGGAGGATTCAGTGATTGTAATGCCATTGAATGTCAAGGGGAGATAGTTGGATTCTCCCTCTTTGGAGATGATCATGACATAGCACTTGTGTGGCACAAATGTTACTTGCTACTTATCAGCCACGCCTGAATGTTGTCCAGGCTGCCTATGGACACAGATAGTTTCAGTAACTGAGGAGCTGTGATTGGTGCTGATCATTGTGCAGTCCTCAGCGAACATCCCCACTTCTGAAGGAGGAAAGAAAGGTCTTTGGTGAGACAGCTAAAGATGATGGGGCCTTGCACACCACCATGAGTTACTCCTGCAATGATGATTAGGTACCTCTTTGATGCCTAATAGCCTCCACAATTGGGGCGGCACAGTGGCACAGTGATTAGCACTGCTGCCTCACAGCGCCAGGGACCTGGGTTCAATTCCAGGCTTGGGTCACTGTCAGTGCAGAGTCTGCACGTTCTCCCCGTGTCTGCGTGGGTTTCCTCCCACAGTCCAAAGAAGTACGGGTTAGGTGGATTGGCTATGCTAAATTGCCCCTTAGTGTCAGGGGGACTAGCTAGGGTAAATGCATGGGGTTATGGGGATAGGACCTGGGTGGGACTGTGGTCAGTGCAAACTTGATGGGCCGAATGGCGTCCTTCTGCACTGTAGAGATTCTATGATAAGTGCACGGCCAAGCAATTGAAAGGCAGAACATTGCGAGACACCTGTCTGAACAGATGTGTATTACCTTGTCTCCAGCAATCAAGATTCTAATGAGAATTTTAAGAGCACAATGCAAGTCACAGGGCAGAATCTTCTGGCCATTCTATGACATTTTTGTATTTTGTTTCCTCAAACATAGCAGTCAGAAACCATCTCAAGGTTGATGAAGGGGAAATATTGCTGTAATCCTCAGTAGAACTGGAAGAAAAAAAAGCCCAGTTTCTTTTGTGTTTGGAACAGCACACTATGTAAGTGATTGAGATGTGGCCTAACAGATGTCCAGCCAGTTATTCCAGTTGGGTGCCCCTGATTTATGTCTGAAAGTCAGGTGAACCTGAGTCAAATATCTGCGGCACCATTTCAAATCATATCCACTGGTTTTGTTAATTCTGATCATTTCAACTTGCTTGTCAAATTGGATCAGCAGAGATGCAGGTAGCCATTAGTAAGGGAAAGATATCTTGCACTCATCATGAAGATATTCTGAAGGTACTAACTGACAAAGAATATCTTCAGATAAAAGCAAAATACTGTGGATGCTGGAACCTGAAACAAAAATAGAAAATGCTGGAAAATCTCAGCAGGTCTGACAGCATCCGTGGGGAGAGAATAGAGCCAATGTTTTGAATCTGGATAACCCTTCATCAGTAAAGTAAAGTAAGTAACGTAAAGCTTATTTATTCATCACAAGGAAGACTTACATTAACACTACAGTGAAGTTACTGTGAAATTCCCCTAGTCACCACACTCCACCACCTGTTTGGGTCAATGCACCTAGCCAGCACGTCTTTCAGACTGTGGGAGGAAACCGGACCACCCGGAGGAAACCCACGCAGACACGGGGAGAACATGCAAACTCCACACAGATTCCTAGTACAAGGCAGATCAAGCAAAAGCAAGACAGAGGGCAAGGAAAGTCCAGATTAAACTGCATTTATTTCAATGCAAGAGGCCTGACGGGCAAGGCAGATGAACTCAGGGCATGGATGGGTACATGGGACCGGGATATTATAGAAATTACTGAAACATGGCTAAGGGAAGGACAGGACTGGCAGCTCAATGTTCCAGGGTATAGATGCTAAAGGAAAGATAGAACAGGAGGTAAGAGAGGATGGGAGTTGCACTTTTGATTAAGGAAAACATTACGGCAGTACTGAGAGGGGATATATCCGAGGGTTTGCACACTGGGTCTATATGGGTTGAACTGAGAAATAAGAAGGAGGAAATCAGTTTGATAGGGTTGTACTATAGGTCCCCAAATAGACAGTGGGAAATTGAGCAGCAAATATGTAAGGAGATTATAGATAGCGTCAAGAAAAGTAGGGTGGTAATAGTAGGGGATTTTAACTTTCCCAGCATTGACTGGGACCGCCAGAGTATTGGAGGCTTGGATGGAGAGAAATTTGTTGAATGTATTCAGGAGGAATTTCTCCTTCAGTATGTGGATGGCCCGACTAGAGAGGGGGCAAAACTTGACCTCCTCTTGGGAAATAAAGCAGGGTAGGTGACAGAAGTGTTAGTGAGGGATCACTTTGGGATCGGTGACCATAATTCCATTAGTTTTAAATGGCTATGGAGAATGATAGGTCTGGCTCAAAAGTTAAAATTCCAAATTGGGGCAAGGCCAATTTTGATGCTATCAGGCAGGAACTTTCAACAGTTAATTGGGGGAGTCTGTGGGAAGGAAAAGGGACGTCTGGTAAGTGGGAGGCTTTCAGAAGTGTATTAACCAGGGTTCAGGGTAAGCACATTCCTCTTAGAGTGAAGGGCAAGGCTGGTAGAAGTAGGAAATCCTGAATGACTCAGAATATTGAGCCCCTGGTCAAGAATAAGAAGGAGGCACATGACATGCATAGGCAGCTGGGATCAAGTGGATCCCTTGAAGAGTATAGAGGGTATAGGAGTTGAGTTAAGAGAGAAATCATTGGGGCAAAAAGGGGACACGAGATTGTTTTGGCTGATGAGGCAAAGGAGAATCCAAAGAGCTTCTACAAACACATAAAGGGCAAAAGAGTAACTAGGGAGAGAGTAGGACCTCTTAAGGATCAACAAGGTCATTTTTGTGCGGATCCACAAGAGATGGGTGAGATCCTAAATGAATATTTCTCATCAGTATTCACTGCTGAGAAAAGCATGGATGTTAGGGAACTTGGGGAAATACATAGTGATGCCTTGAGGAACATAAATATAACAGAGAAGGAGATGCTGGAAGTCTTAAAGCGCATCAAGGTAGATAAATCCCCGGGACCTGATGAAGTATACCCCAGGACATTGTGGGAGGCTAGGGAGGAAATTGCGGGTCCCCTAGCAGAGATATTTGAATCATTGATAGTCACAGGTGAGGTGCCTGAAGTTTGGAGGGTGGCAAATGTTGTGCCTTTGTTTAAAAAGGGCAGCAGGGAAAAGCCTGGGAACTACAGGCCAGTGAGCCTCACATCTGTAGGGGGTAAGTTGTTAGGAGGTATTTTGAAAGACAGGAGCTACAGGCATTTAGAGATGCAAGGACGGATTAGGGACAATCAGCATGGCTTTGTGAGTGGAAAATCATGTCTCACAAATTTGATTGGGTTTTTTGAAGGGGTAACCAAGAAAGTAGATGAGGGCAGTGCAGTTGATGTTGTCTACATGGACTTTAGCAAGGCCTTTGACAAGGTACCACATGGTAGGTTGTTGCATAAGATTAAATCTCATGAGATCCAGGGTGAGGTAGCCAAATGGATACAAAATTGGCTTGATGACAGAAGCCAGTGGGTGGTTGTAGAGGGTTGTTTTTCAAACTGGAGGCCTATGACCAGTGGTGTACCTCAGGGGTCAGTGCTGGGTCCGCTGTTATTTGTCATTTATATTAATGATTTTGATGAGAATTTAGTAGGCATGGTTAGTAAGTTGCAGATGACAGCACGATTGGTGGCATAGTGGACAATGAAGATGGCTATCTAGGATTGCAAATGGATCTTGATCAATTGGCCAGTGGGCTGACGAATGGCAGATGGAGTTTAATTTAGACAAATGTGAGGTGATGCATTTTGGTAGATTGAACCAAGGCGGGGCTTACTCAATTAATGGTAGGGCGCTGGGAAGAGTTATAGAACAAAAAGATCTCGGGGTACAGGTTCATAGCTCCCTGAAAGTGGAGTCACAGGTGGACAGAGTGGTGAAGAAGGCATTCAGCATGCTTGGTTTCATTGGTCAGAACATTGAATCCAGAAGTTGGAATGTCTTGTTGAAGTTGTATAAGACATTGGTAAGGCCACACTTGGAATACTGTGTACAGTTCTGGTCACCCTATTATAGAAAGGATATTATTAAACTAGAAAGAGTGCAGAAAAGATTTACTAGGATGCTACTGGGACTTGATGGATTGAGTTATAAGGAGAGGGTGGATAGACTGGGACTTTTTTCCCTGGAGCGTCAGAGGCTTCGGTGTGACCTTATAGAGGTCTGTAAAATAATGTGGGGCATAGATCAGCTAGATAGTCAGTATCTTTTCCTAAAGGTAGGGGAGTCTAAAACTAGAAGTAATAGGTTTAAGGGAAGAGATACAAAAGGGTCCAGAGGGGCACTTTTTTCACACAGAGGGTGGTGAGTGTCTGGAACAAGCTGCCAAAGGTAGTAGTAGAGGCGGGTACAGTTTTGTCTTTTAAAAAGCATTTAGACAATTACATGAGTAAGATGGGTATAGAGGAATATGGGTCAAACGTGGGCAATTGGGACTTGCTTAGGGGTGAAAAAAATGGGTGGCATGGACAAGTTGGGCCGAAGGGCCTGTTTCCATGCTGTAAACCTCTGTGAATCTATGACAGTGACCCAAGCCGGGAATCAAACCCGGGTTCCTGGCGCTGTGAAGCAGCAGTGCTAACCACTGTGCCGCCGTGCCACCTTCAGAGCTGAATGCCTTCAGTTCACAGTAGCAAGCTCACATATCCATTCAGCTGACAGAATCACTGTTGTAATTGTGGGAAAGCATAATGAGATAATACATTGTCAAGGCATAAATAAAAGAAACACTCCTATTTATACTCATGTATTCTCCATCAACCAAGTGCAATTTTTAAAAGAAAAAATCAATTGTAAAAGTTTCAGATCTGAAGGAGAAGACAACAAATACAAACTTTATTGAGTTGTACATGTGATCCAACAAAAAGTAACCAAGATTTAAAAAATATATCAAACAAACCCATTTCAAAAATCCAATGGTTTAAGATTACTGAAGGACTTGATTGAGGATGATGTGCACTCTCACTGCTCAAACAAGCATTGATGTATCAAAAGTAATTTGTTAGGCATTTTGTCTTTTTTCTCTGACAATAGATGACATATATATATGACCGTGTATCTTTCAACTTTCCTGATTAATCAGTTATAAATATTCATTCTTCTCATGCAGTCTAACTTCATAGTGACTATTTTTAAACTATATGAAATTGGTGGTGGCACATTCGCCCAGCGTGTTTTGTATTGCTCCTCTTTGATACCTCAACATTTGTGAAGGCAAGCAGAACAAAGACTCAGTGATCCGATTCCTGCATAGCTTAATGATTAACATGTTTCAATATTTCCCCACTTACCATCTGTTTGGATGAAGGGTTATCATCATCAGCCAAAAACATTCACTATGTTTTTCTTCACAGAGGCTGCCTGAACTACTGAGTATTTCCAGCATTTTTGGTTTTGTATTGTTTCTCTGTTAGGGTGGCCTGAGCTGCGTAGAGTACTCCACATGTGATCAAACCAGGTATTTATATAGCTGAAGCAAGTGTTATGGCTCAGGTCAGAAACTCCAAAGTGTTTTATGGAGCCCGACTGGATCATACGTTTTGCATCTTGAATTTGGTGAGGATAAGCATGATAGGTTTCACTTCAGGTATGATTCATATGACCCACTTGGGAGCTTTTATCAAACAAAGCTTATTTAAGAATATAGTTAACATGTACAATAAGAAAATTAGCAAGAACTCTTATCACTTACAAACAAGAAACAAAACAACCACTATAATGAATAATCCTTAACAAATATATCTAATGTGTTCCAATCAAACCAATCCCATAGACAAAAGACCCTTTTCACAGGTTTAACACAACAAAGACTAATGCTCACGTGATATCCAACTTGAGACCTTTGGATGAAGTCTGCAGTTCTCAAGATAGACTCAGAAAGTTTGGAGTCAGAACAACTTTCCAGAACACCAGAGAGAGACTCTGGTCGAGCCACCATGGCCGATTCCCCCTCCAGAAAGGCAAGACCTTGCTTTCAGCTAACCAGCAGAATTTCTAAAACCAGGGAGAGAGAGACTTATTTTCAGCTTTATGTCCCTTCTAAAACTAAAACTCAAACCTGCAGCTCCAAACTGAAAATAAATTTAAAAACTCCTATCACCTGGCCTGCCAACCAGTTTTATTCTCCTGACAATGCAGAGCCATAAACATCCCAGTAAAAATAAACAAACCGCCATTTAAGCAGCAATACAAAGACTATTGTAGACAGCCCGGCAACAATGAGAAAAACAAACTGAAAAAGTTTGCTTACAACTGCAGAGCACATGATTTAAAAAAATACTTCTTAAAGGTACACTAACGCCACACAAGACTTTTACCTCTTGAATTCTAGTCCTATTCTTGATATAAAGGCCAACAATACATTAGCTTTATTGATTATTTTCTGTCCAAGTTACAAAGTGATCTTTGTAACTTGACTCTGATGTTTCTCTGGATCTTAACTGTTTCTAGCTTTTCACCATTTAGAAAGCACCACATTCTATCCTTTTTAGATCCAAAGGGTGGGATTTTTTAGATGCGCTCGCCTCAAGACCAGAAAATCCTGCCCGGCGTTGGACTGGGGTAAGCACAGTAAGAAGTCTCACAACACCAGGTTAAAGTCCAACAGGTTTATTTGGTAGCACAAGCCACAAGCTTTCAGAGCGCTGCTCCTTCATCAGGTGAGTGATTAACCATTATTTTGTAAATTGAGTTTGTGTCTTTATATGCCCTGTTTGTGAACAGAACTCCCATTCACTTGATGAAGGGGCAGTTCTCCGAAAGCTTGTGGCTTGTGCTACCAAATAAACCTGTTGGACTTTAAACTGGTGTTGTGAGACTTCTTACTATGCTCGTTTTAACCCACATCCAACCATTTGGCATTGGTTAGCTCATTTACTTAATCTATCAATATCCATTTATCATCTTATGCTTCCATCCATTTTGCTTATAACTTCATCTATCTTTGTGTTGGCAGTAAATGTGGATATGTGACTTTCTTTCCTATCATCTAAGTCATTAATAAACACAGTGAATAGCTGAACCCCAGCACAAATCCTTGTGGAAAACCACTCGTCGCATACTGCTATTAGAGTACCTGTTTGTCATCTTCTGCTTGTCCAATTTCCTGGCCAGGTCAATAATTTGGCTTTCATTCCATGAATTTCAACTTTAGCTTAAAGTAAGACTCGAATGAGTGACCTCCTTAAATGCCTGGTGTGTGAATACGATCCAGGGCAGTCAGTAATTGAGGAACCAGGATGCAGGGCCTTTTTTTCTTTAGAGAGTTTATTGACATTGGTCAATCCCACAGCCTTCCTCCCAGTGTCCCAGCCAGCCCCTATTTATATTTTCTTGAATAGAAACAATAATCAAATAGTCACATTAACAAATTTAAACAAAATGCCA